>NW_021940682.1:26021611-26187698 GCF_001715985.3 Manacus vitellinus | reverse complement strand
GGGAAAGGGAAAGGGAAAGGGAAAGGGAAAGGGAAAGGGAAAGGGAAAGGGAAAGGGAAGAAACAATGGCCGTGTAGTCTGACTGTCTGACTGCTTCAGGGCTTACCAAAAGTTAAAGTGTGTTATTAAGAGCATTGTCCAAATGCCTCTTAAACACCGACAGGCTTGGGCATTGACCACTTCTCTAGAAAGCCTGTTCCAGTGTTTAACTGTCCTCTTGGTAAAGAAATGTTTCCTTATAAATCATAACATATCATTTCATTTGGGGAAAAGCAGAGGGAAGGCAAGAGCAATTTTGTTATACTTGCGCAAAAATTTTTTTTGCTAAATTTTCTATCATTCCACTATAATTGAAAAGGAAATTAGGCATTTTTGTTTACATTTATTTTCTTTAGGTCAGGTTGTAAGTTTCCTCAGGGAATGTTTTTGTCCCGGAAAATGACCTTGTGAGAATTTCTTGGTATTTTGTTTTCTTCTTGTGAAATAATTTTTTTTCTGCTTCTTGTTATCAAAATATTTTGATCAATTTAGAATGCCTTATTTCTGTTTTTATTAAAAGAAACATAGGCAAATAATTGCAGAATATTCACTGATGTAAGGATTTCAGTCTTGTCTTACACAAAATTGAAAAGGTAATCAGAATTTCTAGCTGATGAGTCAGTTTTTCAACCACACTTACAAGTCGGTGTTTTTTGTATAGGTGTTATTTCTCAGTCTATTTTTGTAACATGCATAAAAAAAACCCACACCATTGTGTTGCTGTGAATTTTATATGATAAATCTTTATGTAGCATGTTGGTTTCAATGACACTAACTCAAATTTTAACCTGTGAATTAAAAAGCTATTAATGTTTTGAGTAAGCTGTGAATCAGCCATTTTATTTTTATCGCTATTTTTTGTTATAAAAATTTTCATCATGACAAGTACTTATTGTTAACTTGAAATCCTTTAATCAAATCTTTCATTAAGTCAAAATAAATTAATCCAACTAACTCATCTCTGACTACTAATCTGACAGTAAAAAGCACATACTTTTCTTTGCTCCATATATTGTATTCAGAACTCTACCTAGTTCTTCTGAAAAACTCTTTATCTTTACTATTTCTCTGCCTGAACACAAACTGTTTTCCTTTTATTGTCTTATGAAAAATTTCTGTATAGAAACATAAAACCCAGAGTAGAATAAACACTGAGAAATATGCTTACAGTTATTCACATTTAAATGTGTTCACTCTTCCTATATCTCTTTGTGAAGTTCCTACAAATGAATTTACTCTTGCTAAGAGATATGTTAATAGTATGGCAATCATCTCCACAGGCTCTTTTGTCTTTTAAAGGAGAGAATGTTTTTTAAACTGAATAAAATATTTAGGATGAACAGTTTGCTGACATAGAACATGACTCCAGTATGTCATTGGTAAGTTTCAACTTCCCGAAAATATACACTTCTGATTTACAATCAGCTCAAATGTTTAATCTGGCAAAAAAAGGAAATTTAAAAAGACAAACCCAATAGTTTAATATTTAGTCTAATATAAAACACATTTCTTCCCAACTGTCACAGAGAAGGTGGAGTGAGTTAGAGCAGTTGGCAGAGAAGAAAGATGTTCAGCTGAGACAACTCTAACAAACAGCTTAATTAAATTGTAGTAGGGACCCCTAAGCACCAGTCAGTTTGAATAAATATGTTTAGAAATTATGGAGCATTTTAAAACTTTTATTCCAATTGCAAAGACTGCTAGTGTGTAAATGATGTCCACTTATAGTGCTTACTGCTTTCTATTAATAATCCTGGATATTCTGTATTTCCAAAAGGATGACCCCTTCCACGTGCTTCTGAGCTCTGTCCTGGCTTATACAATTTCCTTGTTTTCTGTGTTAAATATTAATAATTTGAAATATCTATGGAAAAGAGAACTTCTCCCAGACTAAACAGTATTCTCTTGTGTCTTTCTGCAGCTTATATGGAACTTACACCCTCCAGGCCTTTTGCATATCCATCCCTATCTTCCCCAACTTTGGACCTAGAAACTCAAAACTATGATATCTAAAGTTTGGCAATGAGCTTTTAATTACAAAGCTTGTGGCCAAATAACTGCAGACAGGGCTCTTGACTTAATGGAATCTCTGATAATGAAAACTAAAGTGTCTGAAGACTTTAGAGAATGCTGGTTGTAGCAATTCCCTTTTTAGATCCTAAATGTTTCCATGCTTGGAATCTAAGTAAGCAAATATCAGGTATCTAAGCAAATTTTTCAAGTCATTTTAGATGAAATACAGTACCAAATCCAGCCTTTAGCTGTTGCTGAAAAAAAGACATATCTTTTCTGTAATGCATCCTTGTGCAGATAACTCAAGGACTTTGGTGGTACATTCCACATCTAGTGATACATTTTCTATTTAGTCTCTCTCTGTCACTCTCTTTCTTCACCTCCACCTTTCCCCTATTCTTTCTATCCTTCTCTCTTACTGCCTCACATTTACTGTTGAATAAAATCTGTACTATTGACCAGCACCTTAATTCAGGCAGGGGCATATTTCTAATAATTTTAATAACTGGAACGTAACAACAAGGAATGTGAAAATTTACTCTCTCTTTTTTTTTTTTTTTATTAACTAAAATACTTTTACTGTTAATGTGTCTGAATCAAGTGTAGCTTACATATATAATTTATTACAAGCTAATTAGTTAAGCCTTTGAAGTATTCAGAGTAGACATAGAATTTACTCTGTCAATAGCTGATACACTTCTTGACATTTAATGTAATTATTAAATTGTTCTTAGCTGAACTAATGACAAAGAAGCATGTACAAGTGAGTTTTTCATAAAAAATGAAGTCTTCAGGTCTTAGTGTGAGAATAAATTTATAATCTATAGTCTACTTGAGGTTTGGGAGATTTTGTATCTTTTTTTTCTTTTTGTAATACACTACTTCTTTCATCTTAGTCTGAGTCAAAGGTAAACAGACATAGGAAACTTTGTCAGCCTGTTGAGCAGCTATTGCTGAAACAGCACAGACAGACAGAGGAGAAAGATAGTCTTTCAGCAACCTACCAAGACAAATAAGAAAAAATCTCGCCCAACAGTTACCTGGGGACCCTGTAGTAATGCTTGCAGCTATAGCTTGGGTGTAAAACCCTTTACCGTGTGTAAATATAAATTCTAAGGGAAGCCAAGAATAGTCTTCTGTACTGGCTTCTTAAATAAATGGAAAAGAATATAGATTTGCAGAAGATAAAACTTTTCCAGACACAAGAAATATCTAGGTATTTGTCAGGTCCTTGAGTGAACAGAGAGCCCTTAATGGCTCTGAGCACTCCTCCCCCTGCTAATGTGCCCAGGAGCCCCATTTCAGCTCAGGTCTGAGCAGAGGCATCCTTGCCTCCAGCCCTGGGATGGACCTATGTTGCATCTGCTACAAGCCTGTCTCCAGCTCTTATTCATTGGGTTCCCAGTATGGACCCTGGAGAGATAATGGACTTTATTTACATCTTCACTCTTTCTGGGGCTGACATTGAACCTATCACAAGCTCTGCTAGCATTGCTCAGATGCTGTGGGACCACATTATTACAGTGGAGGGAGAACCTGTGCACAGATCTCCCTTATTTCCTGCTTCATTTCCCTGTTGAAGCAGACCTGCAGATACTGGACCAGGAAAATCTATAGTAGGCTGGACATCCTAAACCATTCTTGCTTATTGGCAACACTTTGTTTTCATTTTTTTGTTGATGTGACATTTTGCTGATAATTATACATATGAAACAGAATCAAGGGTGTCATAACTTCTTTGTCCTTTTTCTGCTGTGACTCCCAAGAATGTCATTACGACCAGTATAACAGGAAGAGGGGTAAGTCTGAACAGTAGTGGAACCAGAATCTTAAATGTACGAGCAATATCACACAAGCTGAAGCACAATGCGCAGATATTAGGTTTATGCATAGGATAATGACCCCAAATTTCAAAGAAAAGCAATCCTCCTCTGCCAGTCAAAAGTAGGAACACATGCCACTCAATGGATTCAATTAAATAAGAAAACTTGGACAATAACCTCATTTACATGAGCCAAAGTAATGCATGAGTTTGTATTAGATCTGATGAAAACTTGCCTGTATAAGGTTTTTCACTGAGATTTTAATTAACAGCAGGTAGTTATTAGATGCATAGACATTGAATTAGTGGAAAGTAAAATTGCTAAAATGTCATAAGTTAGTGGTGGTAACACAATTTCTACAGATAAAAATATGCATGACCAGCTTAACATGCGGCATTGGAAGCCTATTCTCTTTTGACTTGGTCATTATGACCTGCTTCACATATTTCAGTCATATCCAGGTTTTTGTACTGTAACAAAATGAGACTCTTTCAAAATGTGCATGATTTGCTTACGTCTTTTTGATGGGAATAAACCCCAGATGTATAGTAGTGTGAGCAGTGGGAGGCATTTAGAAATTCATAGACTTACATGCAGCTTGCAACTGCAACTTTTTCAAAATTAATTTTTTTATTATTGAATTTGAGAAATCTTATGAACTATAGTTATAACTGGGAGGTCCTCTCCATTTGCCACTTGACACAATAAAAAAGATGCTGTTGTACATATCTCCACTTATCTTTGTAACTCATTCCTGTTGCGTAAAATTAATAGGGTTAGAGACAGCACTGGTAAATCCTATACACTGGTAAACATCCACTGGTAAATCCTATACATATCAATAATAAATTACAGAACACTTAACATTAAAGGTGACCTCTAAAGGACATCTGATCTGAACATCCACCTCCTACCATCAATGTATTGGCTTTTATTCCTCTTTCTAAAGTTTAATTTAAATAAAGCTATTGAGAAGTGTAGTATCTTCCACAGGGTTTGCATCCAAACAACCTTTTATGCATACAAAATCAGGATTCCCCTACCCTAGATAAGTTCTGTACCTAGTGAGAGACTCCTAGTCCTACTTGTATCTGGAGATACACTTAGTTCTGAGGACCCTTTTAAAGCTGTTATCTTTAGACATTTCAACCCTAAAACTCGGGACAACAGAAAAATGTTTGACAGTGCTTTGGGCCCAATCTTTGATTTTGATGATTTATACGTTACTCCTATTTGGCAAGTGCTCTGAGCAGTAATGGAAAAGACTGGGAAGAACATGTAAATTTCAAATACCAAGGGACAGACTTGGAAAAGATGCTTTGCTTAGGGTTCCTGAGCAGTTGCCAAAGATAATATGTTATGGGTTTCTCAAGCCAAAAAAAGAAAGAAGACAGCGGGAAGTGACATGTACAGAGGAAATTAGTGTGAGAGATGATTTTTGCTTGAGTGTTAGTTTCAGGGATACCTTGAGTGCCTGAACTCTGGGCACAGCATGAACATGTACAGAAGTGAAATTGCTGGAAACCATTTTAGCAGAATTGTTGATTTCACGGAAAAATAAGCCACATGGTTATAAAGAAAACAAGCTGACAATTTAACTTTTGGGCATTTTGCCTCACAGTACTTGTAATATGTAAGCCAGATAACATTTTAGGAAAGAATTTGACAAGTTATTTTGTTCTTATTTTTATTTTAAAAAAAAAAGGAGGGGCCAGAAGATTTCTAGTCTCATATATATGCAACTCACTGCTGTTCTTTAGCCATCTGTTGTACTTTAAATGATATTTTGCACTTCCTCTATATGTGAGAAGTTCTGGCCCATTCTCCTTTCCACCTTCCTGTATGAATGAATTCAGAGCACTGTTAGAGTAGGCTGATGATCCATGAACCTCCAGAGTGGTAACAGCCATAGCATCTGCATCAACTCCAATCATTGAGGTGCTTACCTGTATCCAAGGGCAAATAAGTTTAGACTCAAAGACAGTAAATATATGTATATAGTCTCTACAGCATTAAACTAGAGCAGAATACTGTGCACATAAGGAGAAAAAAAACTACCACACTTTTACATCTAATTCTACTGCACGTATCTATCAAGGAATCCTACTTTTATTCTAGCGGGTTTGTAGTATATGTACAGAGGAAATAGAGACTTATTTTTTTAATGAAAACTGAGTATCTTTTCTTTTGAACATATAGATAGTTCTGTTTCAAGGGAATATTGTCCTAGAGCAGTTTGGGAGACTGCTACATTAATGATGTCAGTTAAAGTCCCTCCATTGATGATGACAGACTTAGAAACAGGTTTCTATCCTCTTAAACTATAAAATGCAAAAAAATGCAAAATAAAAGAATATTGCTTTTTGTAAAAGTTGGACCAAAGAAAAGGTTTTTTTGAAAGCTTTAAATTTCTATGTTTTCAGATTTGGCTTCCCCTACCCCTGCCCTCCTTCCAGAAGTTAGGCTGGAGCAAGATCTGGAGCTTCTGAAGTCTTGAATCCTACAGTCTTCATTGAAATATGTCCTTCTGGCGGCTTTAGCAGAAATGAAACTGCAATATCTTTTTCAGTGAAGAGAATATTTTTTGCAGTGGAGAGAGAGGCAGATGTACAGCTGGCTTCTGGTCTTTGAGAAGATCTGCTGAAAACCCAAACACACTTATGACTCTTTAAACGCCGCAAAAGCTTCTTTCCCCCCACGTGCTGTCAAAACCAAATGACCCTTCAAATAAACCCAATCTACTAGATGATTTAAACAAAACATTTAGGCTCCAAAACTAATGCATTTTCCTGAAAGTGTTTCTCTAGAACATTTTCAAGCAACCCCACTCAGAATCAATCAGATCGTAATGTCAAGAAAATTGTCAGAAAATGAGGTGTATCCATGAGTAAATTATTTCTCAAAAACATCCATAATACATAAGATTTTGTCTTTTCCTCTCTACTGATTTTAACAGTCTTTGGAGGATATTTTTCAAAATGTAGCTGCAATTGTACTTGCAAGGATCACAAAAGCATAGCATGCATTAGTTCTTAGGTTGCATTTGTGTTTTTTGGCCAAAATAGATTGTCAATATTAAAACCATCTTGATCAAAGTCTAGGAATATATAGAAGTACTACATATTAGTGATAGTTCAAGATCCTTTATTAACCAATGGAAATTATATTATGCTCTCTGAAATGCTATTAAAGTAAAATACATAGTTGACTTTTCTGAATCAAATCTTCTAAATCAGAATTCTAACATTGAATTTTCACTAGTCAGTCACAAGAGTGACTAATAAATGAAAATTCTTTCTGTCTTCAGCCTTTCTTTGTCTCACAGAATATTGGTATGAAATCTGCCCTCTAACTGAAAGAATTGGATAACTACTTTCATTTAAACTTTAAGCAAATGTGTCCTTTTTATTATCTATTTTCAATACATTATTCATGTACTACTCATTGAATTAATGCTTTTCAAAATAATTTTAAAGACATGGAATGTGCTAAAAGCATTTTAACAAAGCAGTCTCTCATAGTAACAGACATAAATATCTGAAGACTGCAAGTTTCATTTAATTCTATTTTATCCACTTATCTTTTATACTATCTGTAAAAGATAATTCATTAAAAGATTGTGGCATTATTCTGTTAAAATTGTAAACCTATCAACATCCATTCATTTTTTTCTGTCTTTTCTGACATAATGATTAGTTGAGCTTCCAATTTTAAATTTGGTGTTTGTTTTAACCCTAATGTTAACTTTTACTTTGAAAAGTTCAATTGCTTTGTGCAAAGAAAATAATCTCCAATGGAAAAAAAACCAAAACAGTAGTGCAATGAAATGAAGACCTGGATTTTCATTCCAATAATTTAATTGCATTTACAGATTCAGCCAAAAGCAAACACTCGGTGGAATTAATGTATCTGTTTTTATATTAGACCTACTTACTTGCTGTTTAAGCCTGGACATATTTTCATTGGACTTTTTATCTGAAGTCATAAAGTATTGAAAACATTTGTAATGCCAGATATCAGGCTCGATCTATCAGCTTATTAGTACAATATGGGAAGCACTTTATAAAATTGGTATATCTCTGTTTCTGGAGTGCAGTGCCATTACTCTTATCAAATTGAATATCTCTTGTATAAAAAGTGATCTAAAACATCTACATTAGTCTGATTGCATACAGACTAGGGGAACCTTCCCAGACTTAGCAAAATGACTTTGATCCCAAACAACACTATGGCACAGACTGGGGGGGTTTTTTTGTTTTTTAATTTTCAGGTAACAAACATCAGTGAACAGCATGCCACAACATGCAAAAGTAACTTACTCTAAATAAAAAAAGGTACAAAAAATTACCACTCAAGAATACATAAACAGTTTGATCTTCCTTTGATCACATAAAAGGCCCTCATGTAGGTGAATATCAACATATTTGTTTAATATGACTAAGGGAAGCATATAGATAAAATGGTTCCACTGATGAGAATTACATTGTCCTTTATCTTTAAGTGAAATATATTTTCTTGGGTTTTACACAAATCTAAGAGAATGTTTGAAAATTGCTAGTGCAGAGTAGTAGCCCATATTTAGGAAAGGAACACTGCCTGAAGGCAGATTTCTAAATGTCTGTTTAACTGATTAGTTGCCATATGTCGAAATAGCTGGTTGCTTGGCAGTGGAAGAGGCTGGTTATGAAGCAGCTCTGGAGGCTGTACTCTGTGTGCTTTGCCTCAGGATGTACCTACATTGCTGGACAAAAGACGAGCTGGATTCAAGATGCTCAGGAATTGCAGAAAGCACAAGTAAGCAATATAGTTCAGCACATTGCCGGGAATCAGATAATTAGTGCTGCCTTCAGGTGGAGTTAATTAGCTTGGCCACTAACTACCAGGCTAATCCAGTTTTACTGTGACCCACAGTTATACACGTATCCTTGACTTCCCTGGGTAAATATATCAGTTCACCAGGTAATCTTTAACATAACATAGAATTTGTGCACTGCAGACATGGCCAAAAGAGTGCTTTTAAGAAACAAACCCTACAAACTATGGTTTATAGCCAAAAGTGAATTAAAGAGCTGATTAAAGGTCCTGGGATTGGGGAACACAAATATTTCCTTTTCAGGGAAAAATTACTAGTAGATGACAGCTTGTGCTAACAAAGTTTAAGCAGTGGAGCAGTTCAGGAGTAAGTTTCTCTGGAAGATATAAAGTACCAGCTACTATATCAAATGCTTAGCTTCACTAAAATGAAGTGGAAAAAGCTGAGATATATTTGAGATAAAGAAGTAAACCTGTGCTGAGTTTACACTAAAACACCTCTAATAATCAAATAAAGTAAGGGAACTCAACTCATGCAGTAACATTATCCAGAAAAGAAGAGGGTATTAATGAGATGTGAGACCCCACGTGGAGTACTGCATGAAGTGCCCTCAACACAAGAAGGACATGGAACTCTTGGAGTAAGTCCAAATGAGGAACACAAAGTCAACAAGAAAAGTGGAGCACTTTTCTTACAAAGACAGGTTGAGAAGGTTGGGGCTGTTCAACTTGAAGAAGGGAAGGTTGTGTGGATACCTCATAGCAACCTTTCAGAATATGAAGAGGGAAAACAGGAAAGCTGAAGAGTGACTATTCTCCAACAGGTATGAGGCTCTGGAACCAGAAGGTCAGACTATTGATGAAGTGGGCAAAGGCCTTTCTAGGGTAGTGGGATCTGCTAAAAGAGCACCACCTGCATCCTGCATCAAGACCTCCTCTGTTAAGAGGAAAAGAAAGGCAGTTGTAATAGGAGATGCCCTTCTAACGAGAACAGAGGACCTGATATGCAGATTGGCCCCAGCTCACAGGGAAGTTTGCTGTCTCTCAGGGACTTGGATAAGTGACATCACTGGAAAATTCTCCAGTCTAGTAAGGCCCTCTGATTACTATCCGCAATTGGTTGCTCAAAATGACAGCAACAAAATAACAAAGAGAAGCAAGAGGGCAATCAAAGAGACTTCATGGCCCTGGAATGATTGTCAGAGGGACCAGGAGCAAAAGTTGTGATTTCCTCAATTCTTCCAGTAGTGAGGAATATTGATAGGAATAGGCAGATCCGTCAGGTCTGCATGGCTCCAAGGTTAGTGTAATCGGA
The DNA here is from genome assembly GCF_001715985.3 of Manacus vitellinus. Taxonomy (NCBI): domain Eukaryota; kingdom Metazoa; phylum Chordata; class Aves; order Passeriformes; family Pipridae; genus Manacus; species Manacus vitellinus. The sequence continues at coordinate 26,177,696 of NW_021940682.1, read as the reverse complement.
AAAATTTTGGTTTTTTTGACCATAGGATGATCTACTCAACACCTGGTCTACTGACAGCTGATGAGATGCACCTGTCTCAGAGGAGAAAAAGAGTTCTAGCACAGTAGTAGGTGGGGCTTGTTGATAGAGCTTTAAACTAGCTTGGAAGGGAGAAAGGGAAAAAAAACCCCAGATCCTCCAGTGACGAGCAAGGGGATGATATGCCAAAACTTGAGGAATCCAGCACTAATGAAACCCTTCAATATACTTCAGAAGATATTGACTACAATGTACCACACCTGAAATGTTTCTACCCCAATGCATGCAGCATGAGGAAAAAACGAGAGGAGCTTAAAGCTTTGACCCAGTCCCAGAGATTTGACATCACTTACATAAGTGAAACCTGGTGGGACAAGACCATGACTGGAGTGCCCTGTTGGATGGTTACAGGTTCTTCATAAGGGATAGGCAGGGCAGAAGAGGCAGAGGGGTGGCACTGTACGTAGTAGAAGTGTTAGAACATATGGAGCTCCCAGTTTTCACTGGCAGAGTTGAGAGCCTCTGTGTAAGAATCGAGGGGCAAACAAATAATGTGGATACCATCTTGGGAGTCTACTATAGACCTCCCAGCCAGGATGATGATGACAACAAATTATTCTTTGAGGAACTAAGGGACACTTCCAAGTCAACTGCCCTTGTCCTTTTGGGGAACTACCACTTGCCAGAAATTAACTGAGAGCATCACAGCTGTTACAATCCGGGCCAGAGGATTCCTAAAAAACCTGGATGACAACTTTATGGAACAGATTCTAAGGGAGCTAATTTGGAAAGATGCTGTCCTGGATCTGCTTCTTGTCAACAGAATGGATCTTGTGAGTGAAGTGAGATTGGTGGCCATTTTGGTCACAGCAACCACGAGGTAATTGATTTAAAAATCTCTGACAGAAGAAAAAGTGCCAGCAAAACCTCAACTCTGGACATGAGGAGAGCTGCTCAGGGAGTTAGTTAGTAAGGTCCCCTGGGGTACCCATGGAAAGGGACCTGGGGATCCTGGTTGATGGCAAGATGAATCTGAGTCAGCAGTGCCCTGACAGCCAGGAGGGCAAACTATGTCCTGGTGGGCATCAGGCAAAGCATCACCAGCCAGTCGAGGGAGGTCATTGTCATGCTCTGCTCTGCACTGGTGCGGCCTCATCTTGAATATTGTGTGCAGTTTTGGGCACTGCAATATAAGAAAGATATTAAGCTATTAGAGAGTGTCCAGAGTAGGCCAACAAAGATGGTAAAGGGCCTTGAGGGGAAACCGTATGAGGAGTGGCTGAGGTCACTTGGTCTGTTCAACCTGGAGGAGACTAGGGGAGATCTCATTACAGTTGAAGCCTTCCTTGTGAGGGGAAGAGGAGGGGTAGGCACTGATCTCTTCTCTGTGGTGAAGAGAAGGACCTGAGGGAATGGCCTGAAGTTGTGTCAGGGGTGGTTTAGATTAGATATTAGAAAAAGACTCCTCACTCAGAAGGTGGTTGGGCACTGGAACAGGTTCCCCAGTGTGGTGGCAACAGCACTAAGCCTGACAGAGTTCAAGAAGTGTTTGGATGATACTCTCAGGCACATGGTGTGACTGTTGGGGAAGGTCCTGTGTAGGGTTAAGATAGACTCAATGATTGTTGTGGGTTCTTTCCAACTGGTCATGTTCTGTGATTCTGTGATTCTTCATGAAGAACTGTAGCTATAAGACAAGGAGTAATGGGTACAAATAGAAAGAGGGGGAATTTAGTTTAGATATTAGGAAGAAATTCTTTACTGTGAGGGTGGTGAGATACTGGAACAGGTTGCCCAGGGAGGCTGTAAATACCCCAATCCTGGCAGTGTTCAAAGCCAGGTTGGACAAGGCCCTGAGCAACTGGTTCTAGGGAGGCGGTGGGATAAATGATCCTTAAGGTACCTTCTAACCCTTAAGATTCCATGTTTTTTTGATCCCACAGATCTCTGCTCAGTTCTATACAAAAAAATCACTATTGTTTAGTTATTTAAAACAATAGTGCAAAATGACTGTCACTCATTATAAAGTCTCTTCAGGTTTTTAATCTTTTCTGTTTTGTCTGGACACTTGTTTGTTTGGTTTTTGACTGATGTGTCCTCCTTCCATACTAGAGCATTTTCCTCTTATCCGTCTTTTTCTGGATGTTTTTATAATACTATAAAGTAACAAAAAAAGAAAAAATTAAAAATCAGAAATCCTCTGAATCTTCGTCAAACTCCATTTCTCTTGTGATCTCTAAGTATGTAAGCAAGAACAATTTTTTATCTAATTTACATGATGTATGCTCCAAGTTTGCATCTTTCAGTAGACAACAGGGTCCATTTGGCATTTTTCTGCTTGTGATGCTAATTACGGTGACATTTCCAACTCTTTGAGACATCTCTCTTGTACTCCCAATCCATGTTGTATTAACAGGATTTCAAACTTTATGGTTAGTACTGTTTTCTTAAATTTCCTAAGGAGCTTTCAGGTAAATCTTACTGGCAGCAGATAGTTGCATAAACAGTAGACAAGCACTTTGCAGACTACACTCATAAACCATAGCTAATTGTTTAGATCTTATGTCAACATACACTATTTGACCAGTTACATTTTAAGCTGAAATCCTGTAAGCAAAGCCTGTTTACAAAAGATCCATTCCTGTCAGTTACTTTGTTAACAGAGGTGGAGTTTGATAATTTGCACTCATTCTACTAAATAAAAATATGGAAGGCGTATGTTCTGACCCACCCAAAACTGCAGAAACACAGTATAGTCAACAAATTTTATTTTCATCATAAGTATTCCATGAGGAGTAGTTTTCACTCATTTGTTAGACATCAATTACAATTTGAGAACTGTTGGATCCCAAAAATGTAATATCAGCAGAGAGGGAGCTGATGAGATTATGTAGCAGGCCGTAGACAGCAGGAACTGGGAGAAACTCCTTGTTCTGAGGACACTCCATCACAAGACCCATTAATATTTAGCTATGTTGATTAGCCTGTCTCCTCCAGCAAGATGTGGAAGGACTTTGTGATGATGTTATTAGACAATATAGAAATCCCTTTGTCCTTTCCCTCCCCCAAGTTAAGGAAAAATTTTAATCACTTGTGTAACTGTAGCAGAAAATTATGTAATCCTCTAGTTAGCATGATCCATCCCCTAGTTAGCATAACCCATCCTCCTCATTAACTTGTCCTACCCCTAAGACCCTTATATTGCAAAGCTCGTGTTCAATAAATATTCCAGTTTTCTAGCCCATATCTGGGATCACTTAGTTTTTGACCCCCACTGAGAACATCCATTTTTCCAATGTTAAAGACTAATGGTAGTATTTGGATCCACATGTAACCCTCAGCAATTAAATGCTTCCAGGCTACTGCTCAAAGAGAAGCAAATGTCTCCTTTGGATGGTATCCATTCTGCAGATGGATACCTTTGTAGAACCTCTACATTATGTAGCTTTACAGGGGAGAAACTGATCTGCAGAAAGACTGATTTGATCACGACTTTAGAAGAAATGTAACATTTTTTTGCTAGACTTAATTCACTCAATGTTTTCTGTGCCATCCAGGAGATTCTTTCACTTACTGTGTAATACCGGACAAATCTTTTGCACAATCATCTCAGCTTTCTTTTCCCACTGATTACTTTGTACTTCCATCTGTTGAGTGGACCTAAATATTGCAATCCTATTTTTGCCTTAAAACCTAATAATGTTCTTCCACAACTCACTGGAAATTTAAAAAAATCTGTACTCTTCTGTTTCTTTAAAACCTATGTTTCCGCCAGTCCTCCATACATTTCTGTGGAGGTAGATCTCTGGAGAAATCAATCAAATTAAGAGGGGAACAAGTTCTCTGCATATTGTACATTTCCAGTATTTAGGACATTGATTGTGGTAAATCATTTATGTTTGGTTTAATTTGTTCGCTTGTTTAATGTCTTGCTTTTTAAATGTAAATACGTGCTCTTGAATTTGGGAAATTGCGATGAAATTGGGTCAGCTTTAACAATTTTCTTACCTTTAAGAGGAGCTTGACACAAACACTTTATCTGGGCTTTTAAAACTTTTTACAAATGAACTAGGGAAGGTAAAAGGGTTAGAAGAAGGCAATGAAGACATGAGTCTGATAAGAATAAAGAGATAAGTCAATGAATAAAATATTCCTGAATTCTCCTGTCTGCTTATTTCCCATTTGCTGATGTGTAATAGTTCACAAGTTTAAAAGTTCCAAATATTTGAAAAAATAAATGTAACAAACTATCCTTAACTCTTCAGAAGGACAGTAATAAATAGCAACATGTTCAAGTAGCACAATTCATGCTCCAATTTGATTACCTGGTTTACCTTTTCTTATGATTCTAGAGTGATTTGATTTTAATCAAATTAAAGTTAATGATCAGTATTAAATTGAAAAAAAATCCATTTTTTGAAGCATGGGTGTGCTGATTTTGAAACTGTAGTTTGTAGTCTAGTAAAGATAATTTTAAAAGAAAGTCTTTTTTCTGTTGTCTTGGATTTGCTAGAGGAGGAACACAAAAAAATGGATAAATATTTGGAGTTATTCCTAAAAAAATTGGAGAACCACTTCACAAAACAGTAACATCCTCGTTACAAGAAATTGAAAGCAGTGGTCAAAGGTAATATATAGACAATAGTGTCTACTCAGTTGTTAATATTTAATCTGTTAAGTAGTGTCTGTCTCAAGTTTACCTACAGAAAATACCACTGCACACAGCTGTAAGACAATGACAGCCTGTGTGAAATAATAGAAATTCTCCAAAACCAAAATAAACCATGTAGTATATTTCAGAGTTATGAAATTATCTGCTTAACTTGGGCTTCACTGCAATAAAAGATTGTTTAAAGGACTGTTAGTAAGAATATCTTTATGTACCATGTGTCCAACACTTAGACATTGTGGGCACTAATATACTTGTCTATATTGATGAAGGCAATTACTCTGATTCTTTATCTGTCAGATTAATACTTAGCATTTTATGCATTTAATATTATATAAAACTTCGGAGTCCAATGAAACTGAAAACACCATTCCACGTGTTCACAGGTTTATGAAACAGATGCCTTCCTATGTGGAAACTCTGGCCAGTAGTACATGATCGAAAGAAGTTAAGTGTAGAGCATATTTTTTTGCTGCTTTTGTTCTCAGTCATGTTGTGGTAAGGGACAAGAGACTTGATTGGTACAGACCTTTGCAAAATATTATTTGTTAATGTTATACTGTTATGTGGCCAGTTTACAATTAACTGCTGCCTATATATGGTCCCTAATTATATAGAGAGATTATTTATGGTGAAAGGGATTTATCAGTATATATGCACACACATAAAATGTGATTGGAGTTCATAATAGCAATTCTATTTCATTTTACAAATTAAAATTTTGTTTCATCTTAATTCTAAAGTAATGCTTGTTTAAATAATGAAATGATAACATAATTTTAGAAATACAGACTATCATAAAATACAGTTTCTAAACATGATTGATGTCAAAGGTAATTGATAATTGTAAATCTAGTTCTCAATTTTTATTCTATCTGCTTAAAAATGGCAAAAGACAGGCCAAATTGGGATGGACTGAATAGATGCAGAATAGTATTTAAGTAAGCTTATTAACCACTGGTTCTGTGGGATGTTTTATTCACTTTTCTGTTTGGGAAAGGAAGGGAAAGGAAGGGAATCTGTGTTAAAATGGTATCATTAGCATCTAAGCAGGGCCTCTGAATGCAGTCTTTGACTTTGAAAAATCTGCATCATATCCCACTGGGTCTTCTAAAGTGCAAGGCACACTCATCCAGAAAAATTTGAACTAGAGAGTCCTTGAAAGAGGAGAGAAATCATTGTTCCCAGTGTAGTTATCTTTTGGCGTTGGAGAGTCTGTTTCTATCCCTACAATTCTATCATTCTTCCAAGGATACGATTTTGCCACCATTCTTAGATCTCCAGCATTACCATCTAAATCATCTGCTGTAACTTCTGTTGTATACATTCTTTGTTTCACAGGGAAAACCACAGAAAAAACAGAGAAATCATCTGGCAGGCAGTAGAATGTATCTTTTCTTTGTGTTTGCTGAATTAAGAAAAAACCCTATTTTGTACCTCAACCTCATCACCCTTTACTGATATAACACTTCCTGTACTCAGATGAGAACACTGTTTCGGCATAGAAGAATAATTGACAAGCTCACCATTCTCATATCTGTTGAAACTTTCTGATGAAAAGAAAAGGAACACCCAAGCATATCTCAGGAGTTAATTTAGTTTTTACAGCATCTTTAGAGAAGTGAGTGATACACGGGGTGTAGCTATTATGTTCATGTTGATATAACCATGAGAGTCTGACATTGATTCTTTACTCCATAGATAGCAGTGCCACTGTGTTTGGTCTGCATTTCCCAGTGTGAAAATCTATCTATCTATCGAATCTCTATCTATCGAATGAGAATTTTTTTCACATCAAAAAGAGTTCACAGAATGTTTCATGTGGTTTGTCAACAAAGCCACAATGTATGAGGTTTTATTTTATGAATTTGTAATAAAGACATTAATCAAGATATAAATAATGAAATCTACAAAATATAAATAATGAAATCTACATCTACTGTTTAGCAAAGATGTTTATTTATATTCCCTCAATTAATAATAAAACTCACAATTTGAGGATTTTTCCTTATACTATCTGGATAAAATAACATAACTTTACAATACAGCAAAAATCGTCATCTTTTTAAGAATAAAGTCATTACAGTGCGGGTCCTGGTTGACCCCACATAGTCGTTGATCCACTGTGAAACACTCACAGATATTCAGTTCATTATTATATTTGCAAAAGAACATCTTATTCTATTAATCAGTGTACTTTCTAAATATAATGACTTCTTTTTAAAAACAAGAAGCAAACAAAACCCCCTATTAGTAAGATAAAATATGGAGTGAGGGATTTATTCTCTTGAGTGGCACAAATACATAACTTTAAAGGTATGCCTATGGGTGCTGGACACCTGCTGCTTAGAATCTCTGTTGAATGTTGTATGATATTGATGGGCTGCCAAAGGTGCCCTTTTATCTTTTGACAAATTCTATTTGGTGATTTGTTTTTGGGTTTTTTTTTTCCTTGCTGATGACATTTTCAGACATTTATTTTATTTTGTTTTCCCTCATGTGATAACATCATAACTTTTAGGGGTAATGGGGGAGAGAATGTACAGACTTTAATTATTTCTTTTACTGAGAAGATCATGTTAATAAAAATAAAAAAAACCCACAACTTCTTCTGAATTTTACTCTCCTGCTATGTCCCTAGTCAGTAGTTGGCCATGATTGTGTTATCCTTATAGAGGTTCCTTGTTTCTGTAACTTTAGATTTGTTTTTGCTTTACTTTTTCTAGTGAAACATCTTTCCAAAAATTATACAGTGCTCATTCATTAGTCTTTAGTCTCTCTTTGGGGGAGTTTTCTGTTGGTATTGGCTCTACATAAACCTTTATGAAACTTTCCTTACGTGTTATGAGTATCTTCACTGCTCAGCTCCCAGTTGACTGCTATTACATTGCAGTTCCTCGTCCTACATTCAAAAAGTTATCCAGTCTTTCAGCATCTGATGTAACGCACAAGAACTTGTGAGAAATCAAGTTTTAAACAGTGAAGTGTTGGTAATTATTCTGAGAAATAGGCTTTCCAGTCCATAAATTTCTGTAAGCCTTTTATATACTTTTCAAGGAGCAGTTCTCATTCCATGGCTTATTTTGAAACTGGATGATGAGTTTGCTGCACTATTGGCCATAGAACTACTTCTGGACCATCTTGAGGCCAGGTTGATATTGTGCTGGTGAGACATCTTTCTGTCATCCTGAATGATTTTTCTGTTATGTCACATTGTTGTCTGAGGAATTTTTACATGGTTTTATGTGGGCCTTATTTACCTCAACAGATTTAACTGTTGAGATAGCCAGTTTCAAGTGTAGATCTAATGTGTTACAGATAAACTATTTCTTGATTTTTGTTTGTTTTTTTTCCCTCTCGTTATGATAGAATAACTAAACCCATGCAGTCAGCAAATAACATAGTTGATGATTTCTACTGTAAGACTGTAGCAGATAAAGTTCTCTTTCTTCATATTTTTAAACGCATTTAAAGAAGACCCAAAAAACACATCTATAAACATAATATTGGCTTCTTTTTTTTTTTCCAGGAAACTCTGCCAGTTATTCATGATTATTATGAGAAAGAGACATACCAAGCTAACAGAAAATATTTCCAATAACCAGAAGGCATCACATAAAGGTAATCAATGGCTGACAGAAAGATCGTCTTTTTCCAACAAGAATTATATTATCTCTCTACATAAACCTCTTTAAAACATAGAATCATAATTATACTTGAATTTTATATTCCTGTAGTACTGAGTTTATTTAGTTTATTTTTTTGTGAATTAATACATCATTTTTTTGCACACCATTCGTCTTTTCAAATCGCATGGAATCATAGAAAATCTCAAGTCAGAAGGGACTCATAAAGGATCATTGAGTCCAATTCCCTGCTTCTGCCAGGATTAGTTTAAAGTAAACCTTATAGATAAGAGTGCCATCCAACATCAGTATGGTATTTACAGTTCACAGCAGACTGTCACTCCTGATCAACAGCATCAGATTTCTTTTATTTCTTTTTCATTTCTTCCTTACTAAGTAGTCTGTTAGTGTAAGTATTAACATTTTAAGAAGTGCCTCACGAAGTCTACTTTTTCTGATAAATTAGTCACTGAATTGTATTGATACACCGCAGATAAGACTTCACAACACTTATTCTTATGTGGTCTGACCATTAGAGGGCCATGACAAGGTCTGAGGAGAAATTCCATAACCTGAGAATGAAATATATATAAAAACTACTTAGGCAGAAGTGGCTTTCCACCTGAATAGGCTGTTTTGTTTTGGTAGTATAATGTAGCTACCAAATGGAAGTACAGCTGAAGTTCCAAAAGAGTGATGCTCCACTTGAGCACTGTTAATGACATAAACACCTTGGGTTTTGTTCCAGCAGAGACACCTTTGAATCTTGCAGTAGAGTTTAGCTGAGGTATGCCCATAGGATTTGAGTACTTTACCTCTGGTATCATTCAATTCTGTCTTTGTAAATGTCCACCTCTTAAGGGCGTTGCCTCTAAGATTAGACATTTAACTTCTGTATTGTATCGTATTGCATTGTATATTCCCAATTATATTGGAAGGAACTGAAGAAGTCACATACATTCTAGGAAACACTTATTGCTAGATAGTAAGGAAGATGTACTTTTATGTTCTTACCTCCATTTGGATGTTTTTCTTTTCTATTTATTTTAAGTGTGGATGTTTAAATTATAGCTTGAGTGGAAAGCATGTTTGTTTCCTTTCTAAGTTGAGGTCTGATCACCTTTTACAACATAGCAAGATTAAGGGAGCTACACTGGCATCTGGGAAAGGGTTTACTCTGTTGTAAATAAACAAGCAACGTAAGATACCGGAACATATACCAACAAAATCCATCCAACCAAAACAAAAATACCCTCAAACCTTGTAAGTATTTCTTAAAAGAAATATTTCCAACAGAAAAGAATATAGCTGAAATCTGTGGATCACATATAATGAATATTTCAGTACTTTCCACATTACTGAACTTGATTGAAAGCTGAAAACACACTATGACAAAATTAACTGCTAGTCTTCCAACTTAAGGAAGAGTAATTGGACAATGCATAGTAACTCAGTCTAGAATTACGCTAAGCTGACACAGAGAAAGAATATTTGATATAGGAAACAGAGAAATAAAAACACACTGGAAAGAACTGTACCTTGTGTGATATACTTCAAGAACACTTGGCACTGTTTTTTGGCATTATTAATAAGCAGTAATGTAACTGAAAATTCTGCTTACAATGAGAAGTATGCTATTATTAGCAAAAAAAGTGTCCTAAAATATGTCTTATAATGTAAATATTTATATTTATTGACAATGTTTTCTATTAACAACATTAATTAAATTAAATTAAATCAATAAAGGAGGCAGTTATTAAACTGTTGTCCAGAAACAGGGTTTTGGCAATACATTAGAAGATGCTTTAGAGGACACAATTTCTGTACTTATCACACTAATTGCTTCTTATTTGGGCTGGCTGTCATAGAGTTATCTCCCAATTTATGTAGCAGTGAAAGATTACTGTATTAGCATGTGCATGTATAGTAGCAGCCTTTTTTTATATTTTTTTTCCTGTTTAAAACTGTGTGAAATCATGGGTCAGGCAAAGTTTAAGGATTACTTGAAGTGCTACTACAAATTAAAATGATCTGACTTTCCAAAGCGTAGCTGGCTCTAAATCCTATATACATTCTGCTCCCCGATGTAGATTTTTCCCTGTTTCTATATTTTCTAGTTGTAAATAAGAATGTATTAAATTATTACTTTTAATGGAAGCTATTTTAGCTCCAGAATTTAAGGGAGATTAAATGTATAACTTCACCTGTACAGATAATACTATCAAATTTCTGCCTCCCTGAAAAAGCAGTTACAAATTATTACCAATTTAGACAAAGTGAAGGAGCTACTTAATAACAATGTTGACTTATGCTGCCTGTAAAAGCTAACAAAACATTTCAAGTTTACAGGGGCTATTATGGGTCCTTGTTTATTGTATGAAGTCAAGTCTTTAATTTTAAACCTCTGGCACAATTCTTTCACAATATGCAATCTAGCTTTATTTACACTGGACCACACCCAACAGCTGCTGACACCATCCTCAACATGATGTAAATTAAGCTAACTTCTCAGATATATTTCCAAAACTAGTTGTAACAGAAAAAAAAAGGTCAAATCCCTTCTCAGAAGCCTATTCTGAAACTTTTGTTAGTTTCTTTGAAACTACCCTTCCATAACCACAAAAATAGAAAGAATAAAAACAGAAAGAAATAGTTTGTTCCCAACTTGACTCAGTTGGAAATAAAAATGAGACGTAGAAATCTTATTTCAGATATGTTCTAAATTTGAAGGGTGTGGTTTTGCTGATTATTTATCCATGGTGTATATCTCTATATATATATCTCTCTATATATACAGATATATATCCATATGTATACTTTGATGAATCACATTAATTTAGTCCAGATTAAAAAAAAAGTAAAAAAAATAGCAAAACCATTTCAATATAGATATATCAACCAAAGATATCTAAGCAAAAGTAGATTGTAAGTGGTCCAGTCTGAATCCAGATCCCAAGACTAGTGTTCTGTCTGTTTCATTCAAAATCTGCATTAACTATATGTAGTTACACCTATTTGACTCTGTAGTAACTTGGAACTGAGAACAAGCGTTCTCAAAATTCATTAGCAGATACCAGCTAGCTGTACCAGCCTTACTACACAGACACTCCAGGAGACTGGTAAAAACAAAACCAAAACCAAGCATTCCAATTTAATGGGATTCTTTGCCTAAAGATGAAGTTTCTGCACAGAACTTAATTTTTGAACAGGGTGGCTCATTTCAGTCTATATGTTGAAGGGCACTTGCAAAGTTTTCCCAAGCTGGATGGGATGAAACTCCCTGCAAACCTGTTCTGCTAAATTCATATAACCAGCCAGCCCATGGTCCCACACACCCATGTACATATATACAGAATCACAGAATTGATTAGGTTGGAAAAGACCTCCGAAATCATTGAGTTCAATCTGTGAGCTAAAACCATCAACTCGACCATGGCACCAAGTTCCAAGTCCAAGTTCCTTTAACATCTCCAGGGTCAGTGACTCTACCAACTCCCTGAGCAGTCCATTCCAATGTTCAATCACCTTTTCTCTGAAGAAATTCCTCCTAATGTCCAACCTGTCTTCCCCTGGCTCAATTTGAGGCCATTTCCTCTTGTCCTGTCACTAGTTTCCTGGGAGAAGAGACTGACCCCTACCTGGCTACAATGTCCTTTCAGGTAGTTGTAGAGAGGGATAGGGTCTCCCCTGAGCCTTCTTTTCTCCAGGCTAAACATCCCTGGCTCCCTCAGTCACTCTTCATAGGATTTGTGCTCCAGAGCCTTCACCAGCTCCTTGGTCCATCTCTGGACATGCTCCAGCACCTCAACGTCCGTCTCAAAGTGAGGGGCCCAAAACAGAAAACAATACTCAAGGTGGAGCCTCACCAGTGCTGAGTGCAGGGGAGAATAACTTCTCTGATCCTGCTGTCCACACTATTTCTGATACAAGCCCTGATGCCATTGACTTTCTTGGCCATCTGGGCACACTGTTGGCTCATGTTCAGCTGGCTGTCGACCAGCACCCCCACACACATGCACGATGTTGCTGCTACTGACTATCTTAAGCTACATACAAAACATCCTACAGGAACAGTTTCTACTGACTATTTACAAGCACCTCATCTGTGTACATTTTGGTCAATCTTACTGCAGGAACCACTGGGGCTGGGATGGCCATGGTCTTCACTTTTCCCATACTGCTAATTTCCAGTTAAGCACAGGAAGATGATATTGTGAAGTCTTAGGCCAAGAAGGGTCTCTAGATATGGCACCAGAAAACAGACTTTAGATCATAACTGCAAGAACATGAAAAGCAATAGAGCACAGGCTTCAGACTAAATAAGCTGAGTTACATCACCTGAATGAAAAATTAATTTTTTGTTCAACAATTAGTCAGACATATAAATAACATAAACATAAACACAAATCTCTTTCTGTATTTTGTCTTTTGTTTCCCTCTGAATGCCTAATTTTTGTCATTTATTAAGTAACAGTAACTGAAAATTAATTTATATCAGCATGTATTTGGATGGGAAAATCTTTATTGTCTCATCCTAAATAAGCTTATTAAGGCATCAAATGAAACAGATTTTCTTCCTGTTTTTTGGTAAACAGATGCACAGAACAAGGGAAAACAGTGCATAAATTAGAACATTAGATGTAAATGCTTTTTTGTGGCCTAAAACTCTATAAGTAAATGTTTAATGCAAGCACCTTACTTTCAAGGGGGTAGAAGGTAGACTTTTTGAGGGGGGGCTTAAATAATTTACTAATCATTCTTGTCAAGAAGATAAAATAAAATATGAATTAGGAATTAAGAATTATGACTAGATTGAGTTTTAAGTGAACATTGATGACTAGACGAAGACCAGGAAATCAGGAAGTTTAAGCATGTTTTTTCTCAGCCTAGTTCCTTCACTGTTATTCATGTTAAATAGTACAAACTTACCACGTTACATTGATTTCAATATGTAAAGGCAGTGAAATTAAACCATCATTGAAGCCATCTTATATTTCAAATTATAATGTCTTTATCGAGGCTAAATTTATTGGTTTTGCCCCCCTCATAACAATTTAAAAAAAAAAAGTATTTCAGGATTTTCAAGTCTGCTGAGCTCTAGGTACTTTATAATTCTCTGGTTTGAATGTAACATCTACTACAGTAACATTACATCTTTGTTGTGGTTTAATCCCTGCTGGCAACTGAGCCCCACACAGCCGCTCGGTCCCTTCCCTGCAGCAGGACGTGGGAGAGGATCTGAAGAGTAAAAGTAAGAAAACTTTTAGATAAAGACAGTTTAATAGGTAAAGCAAAAGCTGTGCAAATAATCAAAGGAAGGAATTCACTCATCACTTCTCATGGCCAGGCAGGTGCTTAGCCATCTCCAAGAGAACAGGGCTCTATCACGTGTAACGGTTCCTTGGGAAGCAAACATCATCATTCTGAGCATCTGCCCCTTCCTTCTCCCCCCCCCCACTTTATGTACTGAGCACGAAACCATAGGGTATGGAATGCTCTTTTGGCTTGCTGGGGTCAGCTGTCATGGCTGTGTCCCTTCCCAGCTCCTTGTGCACCCACAACCTCCTTCCTGGTGGGGCAGTGTGAGGGACAGAAAAGGCCTTGATGCTGTGTGAGCAGTGCTCAGCAACAATCCAAACATCCCTGTACTGTCAACACTGTGATCACCACAAATCCAAAACATAACCTCATACTATCTACTATGGAGAAAATTAACTCTACCCCAGCCAAAAACAACATCAATTCACCCTACAGTGCGGTTGAATGAAGTCACTTAGCTGTGTATAGGCATCCATGACAGCTAACAAAAATATGTAATGCCTTTAGAAAGCACAACATGATTTAAACAGAGTTATGTTAAGAAAAGTATCAATTCTAAAAAGTTATAATGCCTCTATGACCTTTGCAACAGTTGGAACTATGTTATCCATAGAATAAATTAACGAATGTGCTACCAAATTAATTCTGATATATAAAGCAAAGGAAATTTCTGAAGTATTTCCTTGTGTTTGATAGAATAGGAAACACAGTCTCCATAGGGGACTATTTTTAGCACATTCTCATTGATATAAATGAGGCAAGAAGTAGTAGAAGTAGAATATAATTCAATAGCACGAAGGCGAGGGTCATACACTTGGGGACTAATAACAGTTTCTACTCGAAACTGAGAGCTTATCATTTGGAAAGACAGGAAGATGAAAGCTTTTTGGATTATTAGTTGACCATGAGCAACCAATGTGCTCTGTTTGGAAAAAATGCAAATTAAATCTTAAAGCCCATGAAGCTTGGGCATTTTTGAGCAATAATATGTTCATGTTACTGTACAAGACACTGGTGGTCAGAAGAGGGCTAGTACTCTATCTCCTGTCTGTTGACATTTTTCCAAGTCATCTCTTCCTGTTTCCACTTGTACCAGAGTAAACCCTTAAACAGGGAGCAGTGAAATGAATCTAGGGACACTGACAGCGAAATTCTTAGACTGGCAAGACTTTGAAGCATGATACAGGACTGATCAGAGGGCTAATAGAGAGGTAATAGGGAATGACTTTGTATCAAGTTGCTTAGATTTTTACTGTCCTATGGGAAATGCGAAAGAGTGACAAGGCAGGATCTGAAAGTTTTTCCTGAGATGTTAGCTTCACATAACTAAATGGATCATGCAAGTGTGATCTTGGATGGAATGAGACTGCAGGAACACTGAATGTCTGCTATTGTGGTTGTCTTTGTTTCTACCCAAAACTAAGAAGTAGAGAAACATAAAGAGATGAATAGTATTCCTGCATGACTTAGATATCACATGGGTTTCTTTATTCATGGCAGAATTTTATGTGGGAGTTACGAAAGAAACAGATATTCTGAAGATTAGCAAGGGCCACCGTAAACAATCACTTCCATAATAACTCTTATGACACAGCATGAACACAGACTTATCACTAAAGAACCCAGCAAACTATACACACTGACTCTCGAAAACCAAGACACTATTTTCTAGGACATATATTGGTAGTAGTATTATTTTTCCTGGGGAAAAACAATCTGGAAGATAGAAAAAGAGATACAAATTTTTTTCTAGTACATTTTGGAAAGTATCATGAAGAGATGCCTATGTGGAGTCAAGTTCCATCTGTTAGATGCATAGTAGATTCTTTGAACAAGTTGTCTTTCAGAGAACAGTACAAAAGACTGCAATAATAGATGATTCAAAATTTTATTCAACATCCTGCATGTATCTAATGAAGAACACAATAAAAGAAATTGAACAAAAAATAGAACATAGAAACAATTCACACCTGAAGACTAGTAATGTCACCAGACGTAAGAGAATGTAATATAGTTAGGGATGACTCTGTTTATTCAAATACAAACAGAGAGAAAGAGGAATGTAGGGGAGATGGAATGGAAAAATAATATTTTTCTTCCAACTAAGTACAATATTTTTGGTAACCTAATGTAATGCTTTTATTCAAAATGAGTGACTCTTCACTTTCTTTCAGTAAACCAGATTTTAAGCCAACATTGCCCTGTTTTTAGAGTTCTCAAATATCTTTTAAAAGATATCCTGTTCTCTGCAATGTTCATGTAACAAACTAGGGATGCATGTCGTTGATGCTCTGGGATGTGCCCAAATATAGAAGAGGAAACCAAGCTTTTGTTTCCTTTCCCACTTTTCTTAAATACAAAACTTGTGTGAAAACAGTAGAATATAATTTGCTTCTTTTGTGAGAGAAAAAATTACAGCTCACCACTTCTGCCCAGTGGAGTTGTGGATACCCCATCTGTGGAAGTGTTCAGGATTGGATTGGATGGAACTCTGAGCAGCCTCGTCTAGTGAAAGGTGTCCCTACCCATGGCAGGGGGGTTGGAACTAGATAATCTTTAAGGTCCCTGCCAACACAAGCCATTCTGTGATTCTATGATTCTTTTGATTTTATTGCAAATTTTCTAAAGGTAGAAATTCATATCAAATAGTGTTTTGTTGATGGTTTTTTTAATACCATCTTGAAAATACTTCTTCCTTCCATTGAAAAAAAAAGTAACAAAACAATGGAAGTGTTTCAAGTTGTACGTATTCCAGACTAAATGTTTTTCTTGACATCTTGGTTTTGTCACTAATACATAAACCTAGAAACTAAAAACGTTGGAAGCTCAGGAGAGGCCAGAACAAATAAAAACAAACAGGGGAATCTATTGCCCCAGACTGAATGTCCAACATGAAATATAGTCTGGAAAGAGCTACAAAAAGAATACTGTTTAGCTGTGGAAAAATTCTGCAGCCTTATTGAATATAAATACTGTGCTGAAAAAGTATAATCTGATTCATATTTAATGCTAAAAGCTATACAGACACAGTAGATGAGTATATAAATTCAAGGAACTGGGGCTACCAAGAGGCCTGTGGTGGGTTGAGCACAGCTGGGATCCAAATGGTCACCAAAGCCACTCTATCCCTCCCCTCCTCAGCTGGGCAGAGGAGGGAAAATATAAGAAAAGGCTCCTACGACAAGATAAGGACATAATTGACCCACCAATTACTCTAGTGGTCAAAACAGATTCAAAGTAGAGAAATTAACTGAATTTACTAGCAATCAAATCAGAGTAGCATAAAGAGATGTAAAACCAAATCTTGAAAATATCTTCAGTGACCCAGTGTGGTTCCCCCACAGGTTCACAAGTCCTGCCAGCAAACCTGCTCCAGTGCTGACTTCCCATGGGGTCACAGTCTCCTTCGGTCTTCCACCAGCTCTGGCATGGAGTCCTTCACAGGCTACATTTGCTTTCCTGTGAACCTCCGTGGGGTGCAGGGGGACAGCCTGCTTCACGTGTTCTGTACCACAGGCTGCAGGGGAATCTCTCTTCTGGTGCCTGGAGCACCTCCTTCCTCTACTTCTTCACTAACCTTGATGTCAGCTGGGCTGCTGCTCTTACCTACTCTTCTCTTCTCTGGCTGCAATTGCTTCAGTAACATCTTTCCTCTTCTTAAACACATTATCCCAGATGTGCTACCACTGTCACTGATGGGCTTGGTCTTGACCAGCAGCAGGTCCATCTCAAAGCCGGACAGCATTGGTTCTGTCAGACATGGGCGAAGTTTACAGCAGCTTCTCACACAAGCCACCCCTGTAGCCCCCTTGTAGACCCTCCGCTACCAAAACCTTGCCATGCAAGCCATACAAGGCCATACATTAAAAACTAGGCTATGAATAATTAACTGAGAATGTTTTAATCAGCATGTTTTAAGCTGATGTTTCTAGGAACGTGTTTGCCACAAAGGCTGAACAGAAAAGATTCAAGACTGTTTGGGAGGGTGTTTGGGAATCTCTCTGGTGTGCTGGTTTAAAAGTTAACCAGCAGGGGAAATGAACTCAACTCAAAGGAGAGATTATAAATCAGAATAACAATTTATTAAAATAATACAGTAAGTACAATAATACAAACAAACAATTGGTCTCAACCCACAAAAACCCAAATGTATAACCCAGTGCCCTGGGGCCTGAACAAAGTGGTGTTCCTTGGGCCCCGTTTGAGTCCAAAGTAAAGGGAGAGGGGAAGAACCTGCTGGTGGGAGAGCTGCTGCAGTCTGGCCAGAACTGGTGATCGCAGTCCAGTGGTGGTCTAAGTCTGGTTGAGAGCGATGAGATGCAGCCGTCCTCTGGATCCCACGAGTGGGTTGAAAAATGTTCCAAAACTCCAAGATTATATATCCTCCAGTTCGGCAGGAATGTTCAGTGCTCCCCTCAGGGCGGGGAGTTCCACAAAGGGTGTGAGGACAGAAACATCCTCCTATCTCACAGGCCTCTTAACACCTAGTTTATAGCCTGAGGAGTCAGGCTCTATGGGCAGAGGGTGCGAATAGTCTATTGACAACAATAGTCTAGTTTCTGGGAAATGACATGGAAGGCTATAGAATACAGTTTTGGGTTACACCCACCATGATGAACTGATCTCAGCTGTCCTAACTAGGACATCTGGCAGCCCACAATGAGATGAGAAAGCTGAGTTGGCCTTAAGGTTGATCAGGAGACTGAATTTTTTCTGGCACCATCTGTTCAGCTCAATACAACTTGTCGTCCATTACGGATGCTGATAGTGTGGACACAGAGAGTTGCTTGCCAGGAAAGATACAAGGCTGCAAAGTAGAAAAGAAGGGCAGACAATGTAGAGATGAAGTAAGCAATTATCTGGGAGAATAACAACCTCTGTAAGAAGGAGGAATGGATCTGCTGCCTACCCAATGATGGCAGAGTGCAGGAGGAGAAGCCACTTTCAGCTCCTGACACTCATAAGCAACAGATCTTCTAGCAGGAAAGTAACCCTAGTGATACACAAGCTATAGAACTCTATTCTCCTGTCTTTCATCTGTGTGAGCATTCCTCCTTTAGGTCCCATGCAACACAGTAAACGAGAGTTAAAGAAGCTGAAAAGGTTCTCACTTCACTCTGCACTATGGCCTGTTTTTTTGCATGATTTTTTCTTTTTTTATCTAGAAGGAGTTGTATTTGGGTTCAAAATCCTTTAGTTGAGAAAGTGGTCTTCAGAATTTCAGAAATTCACCTCCATTATGAAAGGTTAGAATTTATTTTATTTACTGCAATAAGCTACTTCTGAGTCATAGAATATCAGATGAAGCTGTCAAAAAGATATCCCCTTTAAAATTAATTTATAAATTTATAAGATTTTTCTTGTTCTACAGTAATTTTTTTTCCACTCAGGTTGTAAGCAATCAATACCTATAGTCTTTCCATGTGCTGCAAGATTTAGCTGAGACAAAGAAAATTTATTACAATTGTACACAAGGGGTAATGATAAGAAAACCTGTCCAACTGGATAAATGCAATTATGTCATAATGTGTAGGAGTGCGTGTTTCACTGACCAGCTAAAGCAATATTTCTTTCCTCCGATAAAGTCAACCTAGTTTATTATGTTAACCTCATGTGTACGTTGCTGCTGTCTCTGCTACTGATAATATTACTTTCAGATTCTTGAGTGAAAGAGCCTTTGTAAAGTGCTTTACAGATAGATTGAGACAACTAAATCCACATTTCAGATTAATAAATCAACTTTTAAAACTCTTATACTCTGGCTCACTGTTGTGGTTCAGAACAAAAAAATATAATCCTTGATTTGCAAATGTAAGGCAGTAGATATTTCTATCAGCTAAATGACTTTCTTTTCATCTTGCACTCTGCTTATAATCATTGCCCAAAAGACAATAAGAAAAACTGTCTGAATGCCAGAAACAATCATTTAGATAGAAGTACTCCCTGGTCTGTTGCCAAACATGGAAAAGCTAATAAAAACATTGATAGTATACTCTACTGGAAAAGTGGGACTTGTAATCTTGAATTATAAACTTACCTTACTCATAAACTTAGATTCTATTTTCTAAGTAAGAACAAAGTTAACGGAGAATTTGAAATAAAAATTAATGATCTGACAAGGAAAGAAGTATTTACTGGACTGAATTTGGAAAAAACCCTGCAGTTTTGACTTCATAGATAGACTGTAAAATAAGAAGTCTGTTTATATAAAATAGAATAAAATGCAAACCAAGAGAAACTAAGATTATGCATGGTATATACAAATGCACTTCAAGACTTAGTGATATTTTATATCTACTTGATACATGCAGGGAGTATATTAGTAATTTGAATCACAGATTCAAGAAGGTTCTATCAAGTTATTACACAAGTTCACCTTATTATTAATAAAGAATTGTTCCCTAAACACAATTTGTAATGCTTTACCTTTCCAGTTTTAAGTACCCAAGGACATGAGTGTTCCTGCAGGATTAATAAAAGGTTCTACACATGAGTGAATCTCACTGTCTGTAAATGTGTTCTACCATTCAACTTAATTCTTTTCCTTGTTATTAGTTAAGATATGTTTTCTAATACTAAATATTTCTTCAGTTGTCTCGGCGGTTAAATATTAGTAAGTAATAGAGCATCTAGGATTCCAATACACAGCTGATACACAGTTTAGATTTATGCTTTGGAGAATACATTTTATTTATCATTGCTCAGCAGAATATTCCCATGAATCTTTAATAACCTGTGCAGTTCTTTCTACTAATATTACTGACTTCTCCTGGGTATGACTTTTTTATGGGAAAGAGATTGGTTTAAGGTTCCTTCATGTCATCCTAGAACAACCTAATTGCTTTGAAGAATTTTACGCAAGTAGTGAGAAACCATACAGCACGACCTACAGAGCGCAGTATCATACAGAGTGTGCTCATACAGCTTTTCATGCTACATAAAACTACACTTCATGGAGTATAGGCTTTCCTGTTTATTGATGCCTGTAACCTAGAAAAATATCTTCCCTCTTTGAGGCCACTATATTTTTTATGAAGCCTAACACATGGGCTAAATATTTTTAAATTGCTGCAATTTAACACTGTTCAATAGAGTTTAGTTGTTTGAGTCTGAGGAGCAAGTAGTTTTCAGATGAGCTAACATGTAGCACATATAAGTTAGAGCATGCTCTTGAGCAGCTTATCCCTCAGGACAAACAGGGAAGGAGGGAAACCCAGGCAGGGGCCAGGCGATGTGGAAGGAAGCTTCTACACCACACTCCTCATCTTGGCACACTGACTGCTTTTAGCAACTTCTTTCTCCTTCTTTTTGAGCAAGACTGAAGTGACAGAATTAGGACCAGAGAATTTTTGAGAGGGTGATTGTAACACTGGAGAAAGGGGACACATAACTGTAAGGTCTTATACAACCTTTTTAGTTGTATGGGACTCATACATATTATATCAGATAATTAGATATGTTAATGCAATAATTGACCTAATAATATCAGGCTAATAATTATTAACACCATGTGTTGTCTTTTGCCCATAACAAGATTTTGAATGTAACATCTCCAAATAACATGCTTTAAAGAAAGACATAACTGTGGTGGTTTGAGCCGCCCCCCCAGCAGGGGGGTTTGGAATTGGTTGGTCCCAAGTGAGTTTCTGATCAGGGACCAGTCGGAGCTGTGACTGTTCTGCTGCTTCATAGTTCTGCTTCTAAACCAATGATCTCAACCACAATACTTAATGAATCAATCAATCTAATGGATGCTTGCACTTTTCACTGTAGTTGTCATAGTGTTTTAAATTACTTTATAAAACCATTCAGGGCAAAATAATATTTAAAAATGGTTATGGAAAACTCTGGAAAAGCAAGCAAGAACCCACTTCATAGTTTCAGTTTTAAACTTAAATTCTGCCACAACATTTGCTAGTAAAAGTTTATGACTGTTCCATCTTAGAGCACATTAACTATATTTTTTTCTTTTATGCATCCCAAACTATTGTTTTATTATTATATGTTGGATTCAACTTTGCTGAATTTACTTTTTAAGGCAACCTAAGCAACTGAAACTTTTAAACTGGGGGGATTTTCATAAATAGTATGTTAGACTCATTATCTACTGAAGCATATATTTTAGTAGATGAAGTCTTAGTGTGTTTGTAAAAATGTGATGGTGAGCATCACCCTCTTCAGGTAGCTGTCAGTTAAGGAAAAATAAAAAGAAATGTGTCTGTTGCTTCCAGACAATTTCCAAAGATGTCCTCAGTATGTGAAGAGGCAAGTTTGCCTTCCCACATCAAACTTTTGTGTTATATTAAGATGACTGATGATCTGAAAAAGAATGTTTTCATTTTCTCCTAGCTCTTTATGCATTTAAAAGCTGTTGAGAATAATTTTAATAGAAAGTATTAGTAGGTGAAGTACTTGTAGGATCTATTTTTTTGGCCTTTGCTTTTTGACTTTCAGCTTTACTTGCTTTGGCCTTATTATTCTCTCAAGAGCTACCAGACAGCTGAACACATGGAGGATACTGAAACTGGGATACAGGATGCTGAACTAGCTTTCCCTATCTGTTTATTTTTATTTTCTTTTGGTGTCTTTATATTTTCTTTCCAGAGTGGAACTGGTTATTTTAAAATTCTATTTAGTTTTTCAATTGTCTTTTGATTTAATAACATTCACTAAAAGAGAAAAATCTTACTAACAGACATGATCTCTGCCTTTAAAATATCTGTTAAATTATGTTCTTCCATAATTTAACATTTATTATGTTTTAAATTTGAACTCATTTGATTTTCCTTAAAGACGTACAAATCTTATGAGTTTTGAAAATAAAAATAGGAATATATACACATAAAAGCTCCTACATTTCAGGATAAAATATTTACAGATAATAAGTAAATATACCAGATAGTAAGATCAAATGGGTGCTAGAATTCTAAGATCCATTAAATTGTCTAATGTTCTATATTTAGGTATATAATTTTTTTGTCTCTGAAGATGTTTCCATATTTTCAGTATCAAACATCTATAGCAATTAATCTTGAAGTGACCACACGTAATTATTTTGTTGACAAGCCATTTTCTCTTTTTTTGTTTTTCACTAGATAGGCAGATAATTATAAAAGTTTTAGGGTTTTTTTAAACTGTTTGTTTTATTATTCCACAGTCTAGTTGCCAGATACCAAGTCTTCAAATTAAATATACTCTGTGAACAGCCTAATGTGACCTGCTAGGAGATCAAAGTTTAAACTCTTCCATAGATTGCTGAGTCTTTATGTAGGATACATCCTCTGACAGATAGGAAGGAATTTAGGTACTGAATTTGTAGTGGTAAAAGACCATTATGTAAGCAATACCATGTAAAGTTCCATTAGGTAATATGCATCATAATAATAGTAGGCATTTTAGGATAATATTAAACAGCATTCAAAACAATTTGTAGTATCATCTTTCTGAGAAATAACAATATAATTTTTGTCAACAGTGTTAATAGTACTATTTAATGCAATTTTGTATTGTTAAAAATGTCTTTATTTTATTTTATGTTATGACATCAAACTTTTTACGTTTGTTCAAGTAACGTTGCAAAGTTAGTCAATAAATAGTTTTAGGCCTTAACCATACTCTGAGGTTCTCTTAACAAAGCAGTTAAAGATGAACCTTTGTGGATGACAAACCTTCATCTGGTTTCCAACTGATGCATCTGGCACATGGTATTTTGGGTTGGGAAGTTAAAATCAGCAGATTATGATGCAAGTCATCCTTTTTCCCTGTATACTATTGGTTATGAGGAATTAGTTTTGTTTAAGCTCACCGTAAGCCATTTACACAGTGGTTGGAGCGCTCTATCTTAAACCAACTTTTCCTGCTGAAAGACTCAAATGATTTTTAAATTGCACCATATTTATTTCATTATATGATAAGAGTTCCATTTTATGTACTTGCACCTCTTCGAAGTATGGTAATAAGATATTTGTGTATATCTACTCTTCTCCATAACCAAAGCCAGATAAATGTAATTGTGAAAGAAGTAATAAGTTTACCTGAGTTTATGACTTGGCCCTGTTCAAGTAGTGAAGTTAATACAAAAGATTTCTTCAAGCATAAAAAGGATAAAATGTGATAAAACTAAAATAGCTAAGTGAACATAGAGGAAAAATGTATCATTGCCTGTTACTTGTAGACAACATATTTTTCTATAAAATGACTTCACTAGGGTTTGATACTTGTTGAAAGCAATTACTCTACCGTACAGTACTTTACACTGCAGAAAAACCACACTAATAAACAGCAATAATAACAATTCTTTAAAGCGTCCCCTGTGTGCTGTGATGTATCTATTGCTAACTCATATAGTAAATCTAAACTGTTCAACAAACACTATAGAATGTATCTGCAGGGCTTAATCTAGCTTTTCTCATTTAGCATTCTTAATAGTAAAAAATTGGCTGCAACATTGCAGTTTGAATAACAATGCTCCCAAAGTTTATTTAAATTTTCAGGAAATAATTGAAAAACTAAGCCCTTGCTGAAAAATAAGATACATGACTGAATAATAAAGCATCATAAAATAGAATTCTTGGCCTTTGTCTTGCAAACTATTTTGTATTGGTGTTACTGGATCATCTGTAGCAATCAGTCTTCAGATTTCAGTATCTTCATTATAAACCATGAAAAATTTTACACTATTTAAATCTGTTATTAAAATAGGTGTCTTATCTTTAATAACTACATATTTTAAAGTAAACTTTCCATACTCATTTTGCCATTTGACTATTATAAATTATTTTTTCTCTCTGCATCGTTGAGAGGAGAAATCTGTATTTTCCATGATGTGTGAGGAAGTGTGAGGACTGTTTTCTCTTTGAAGAATTTGGATTTGTACAGAATGGTGGAAAAAGAAACAACCCTAGAGTAGATAGATAGTAGATATTAGATATACATCTCTACAAATTCTGAGAGACCTCTAATGACTTTGGTACAGTCAAAGTATATATAAATTTTGCTTACTGCAGTGAACAAGCCTCGACAAGCAGCCAATACTTGACCGTCCTTTTGGTGAACAAATTTTTTCTAATATTCAAACTAAATCTTCTCTGGCACAACTTGAGACAGTTTCCTCTTCTATCACTTCTTACTTAGGAGAAGAGACTGACCCCCACCTGGCTACAGCCTCCTTTCAAGTGGTTGTAAAGAGCGATAAAGTCTCCCTTCAGGGTCCTTTCTGCCAGGCTGAACAACCCCAGCTCCCTCAGTTGCTCCTCATCAGACTTGTGCTCCAGAACTTTTCCCACCTTCATTGCCCTTCTCTGGACATGCTTCAACACCTCAATGTCTTGTAGTGAGAGTCTAGAACAAAACTCAGTATTAATACAAAACCATATTCATAACCTCGTACAGTTTGCCTTGGCCCATTGTTCCAGCCTATCCAGATCCCCCTCTTAGCGCCTTCTTATCCTTCAGCAGATCAACAGTCCTGCCCAACTCGGTGTCAGCTGTGAACTTACTGGGGGTGCACTCAACTCCCTCATCCAGATCACTGATAGATACTAAACTGAACTGACCCAAATACTTAGCACCAGGGAGCAGGATCTGCCTCTCACTCTCCTCAACCTACTCACCTCCTCTGCAGTGGAGCAATTCCTTTACATAGCCACAACCCCCAGTGCTCTCTGCTGCCAGCAGGTACTGCCACGACAGTCGGGCACACCCTGCAGCTGGCTCTGGAGTGGCAGCATGTTCCCATGGGAGCTCTGTCTGGGCAGCTGCGACAGTGGTGGTGGGTGCAAAGCTCAGAGAGCCATGGCTTTCTGCCATGTGAATACCATTGCTCAGTGGACTTCAGCTTCTGCCCTGCGGTGCAAACTGCCATGCCATGCCCTGTTTGCCCACCCTGAGAGTGGTGCTCCTGGTCATTAGTGCTCACTAAGGACTTTTTTTTTTGGGGGGGGGGGGGAGGGACTTGCCAGCTGCTGCTTCTGGACCCAACCGGGTCTCATCTGCTTCTCTCATGTGAACTGGTGGCCCCCAGCAGCTCCCTGGGCTCCTCCTGAGGTTTCCCCAGTTCAGGAGACCCCTCTGTGCACCATGCTAGAGACTGCTGCCAATTGTGCCAGCACCAGAGGCACTTACCTTGGCTCCTTTTGTAGTAAACCTATTAATGACTCCGAAGACATTAGACTGTGTTCTACCACATGCTATAATTTGACACTTTTAATGGGTTATGTCAGGAGCTGAGCATATCCTGAAATTGCTACCTGTCCACAGAATCTAGAAGTGTTCAGGAACTTCAAAGAGAAAATTCTAATCTGTTTTTTGGTTTTGGGGGTTTGTTGGTGGTTTTTTTTGTTGTTTTGTGGGGGTTTTTTGTTTGTTTGTTTTTTTATGTATATACTTTATAAAAATAGCTCAGCAAAAATAAAGGAAATATTGTGTAGCAAAATTTCATCAATAGAATTTTCTCAGACAACATTACCTCACTTTTCAATTTCTGCTTTAGGTATTCTTATAACATTACTGCCAATGGTTGTTTAGGTATTTCCTTTCTATTTTGAAGATTTCTGCTCCTGAATTACATCAAATATTTTCCTGATTGTGTTTTACATGCATGACCAAAAATGAACATATTTAAATATTAACTAGTCTTTGTTCAATCAATACGATTTATGATTCAAATTGTAATACTAAATGCTTGCTCCTCTGAAACCTGCATATTTTGGTCACAAAGAATCTTCTCAATAGTAGTTTTCTCTCAGACTGAAATGGCAAAAGTTATTGCAAAAGTATTTCAAATTATCAAGATAAAGATGTCTTTCTTAGGTGCATCCTTCAGACAATTCAACTTACATTTCATTCATTTCCGATCTCTTTTTATAACTCTTGACCACCCTGTAGTGATGTCATTAATAATTACATATTATGTTATGAAAATCTGCCTATTCTTTTTTAACTTACTAAAGTATATGATTGTAAAGTCAGAATTCTCAGAGGATATGGATGCAAAGAAGGAATCTGTTGCAAGTTTAAAGCTGTATATATTCTAGGAGAAAGTAAAATTTGAATATATATTGTTAAAAGTCTTTAACAAAGTTCACCAATACTGTGAATAGCATTATATGATAAATTGTCTCATTGTGCAACTACATTACAATAACAAAATGATACAAAAATAATTTTACTGATTGATTTCCATTGTCATTTTCATCTCAAAATTCTCTGTGACTAATTCTCTCATATAAAATATTCAAATTTGTATAATTTCTGTTTTCTCATGTTTTTGCTTACAATTCCCTGCTGCTATGCTGTACATGGACTTCTGTCACATCAAATTAAAAGAGCTGGAAAATTGCCCTTTGTATGACTTTAATTTCCACTCAGATATCCAATTAGTTATATTTTATTTGCATGGGGCCTGAAGCAAACCCACTCTTAGTTAATGAGAGTTGACTTATTGATAAGAAAAATGACTTTTAGTGTTTAGGTTAACCCTAGGTAGATTCAGGAATCAGTTACGAAGTGTGCTTATGGTTGACATGAAGAAATAAAAATCCCACCTTTGAGCTATATTTGAAAAGACACTTTTTTCCCGAAGCAATATTATTTGGAGTTAATTTGCAATGTAGTTATAGCACCAGGGTTGAGGATCTCACACATTAACACAGATTACTCAATATGGGTGACATAATATTTGTAGATATACCAAGAGGCAACTCAAAAGTTTAATTTGTGTCACTATTAAACCTAGCTACTCGTATTTGCACAAAAAAAGGAGATTTTTGTCAGCATTGCTGTATCTTACCATCTTCTCATAGAAGAGATGAAAAAGAGCTTTCTGTGATAAGGAATAAAGCAGTAATAGCACAATAGCACAAGCTGTGAGGGGAAGATTGGTCTCTTATTCACAGAGTGATTTCAAATTGCCAGAAGGGACTGCCTTCTGTAAAAGTGTCTTTGTGGGGAACATCTTCAGCAAAATTGAATAATAGTGTTTTTGTGGGCCTGAAGCACTTTGTGCAGGATGTGTGTTTTCCTGAACTCATTTCATTTTCATAATCACCAAAAATATTTCAATATTGTAAAACCATTTTGTTTTGTACAAATGATCCTGGACATCTCCTGGATAATGTTTCTTTGTACACAATGTATAAAGAAGCCTCATTGAAGTAAGGAATCTAAGAAGAAAATGCCTGACATTTTCATATTTTGTTCTCATTTCTGTTCTGAAAAACTTGAAAAGTATAAGAAAGAACAATATGGGAACACAGATTTCTGTGATTAGGTACTTTCTACACAGTTTTCTACCTCTATTCCTTAATCCTGTTAAACATTATTTGCACAGCAGGTACTTACTGAGAGTAGTTTTCATTTTAGCTGGAGATTTATTCAGGGAAAGCTCTGGAAACCTGAAGTTCTATTAATAGCTTTTATTTCATATTGCTTAGCCCATGAAGTAGATTGAAAAAAGCATCTTTTATGTACACATTTTAAATATGAATCTTTTCACCCCTGATGTGAACATTCATCCTGTTCCACTTGATATACCTTTAAAACGTTATTCATAATTTTTGGAATCAGCAGGCAACTGTCCTCTTAGAATCTCCAGGTTATCTCAAAGAAAGATGTGAATTAAACTTTACCGAACATTTCATGAGAAATACATTACACATTACATTAAATATTCCTCATGTTCATCAGAAACAAAGACGAAAAAGAGGGTGAAATCTTCTAAGGAAATCTTTTTACAGATTTCTGAATTATTCAGCCACAATTAGATTTTGGCTTTTCTGACTTTATCTTCTTCCTTCTACCTTCATAAGATAGTAGAGCACATAGGGGGTTTGTTTCACCTTGTGAAGAGGAGCAAAACAGTGTCTTCTATTCCTATGGAAAGCTCACTTAGAGAAAGAAAAATAAAAGTTTTTTTTAAAAAAAGGAATACAGGTAGAAATTGTCCAGAAAGGCAGGCTAAAGAAAATGTAGTTATAAAGCACAGGACAATTTAGCAAGTCTTTATTTTCCCTGCTTGGTCCTACGAAGAAGACAGAATCAACCAAAAAAGGAATTAACTTTTCCACTCTTGGTACTTTCTTTCCTTCAAATAGAACATTTCAGCTTGCATTTATGTAGCTTTTCAAGTTACAGCATAGTAATTAAATGAAAATGACTGACTGAAAAGTGATAAGTGGTTTTACAAAGGAAAAAAATATAGATGCAAGATCTATATTTTCACCATGTACTTTAATTCCAATGTGGAAAGAAGACAGCTTCTTTCAGAAATCAACTCAAAAAACTTGTAAGAAATCCTGTGCAATGAAGTCTTTACCTGAAGATACTTTATTTAAACCTAGAACTTGAGCCTTGACCATTCCATATTGCAGGTAACATTTTCTATTGTCAAGTGGTAAACTCAAAGTTTTCTAAACTAAGAAGAATCCTATGTTGTGAAGAGTGGTCATAAATCTGTCTCCTAAATCTCTGGCTAAAGTGTAAACATTTTTTACTTTTTGCTTATTATTATTTTGAACAAATTAATGTTTTCTGGTGGAAATGCACTTTGTACAAAAAAAAATCTCAATTCCTTCTATAATGAGACAAATAAGCTCTAATTATAAACTGTAAATTTGCATGACAGACCCATAAATCATATCCTTAGGGAAATAACAGATACTGTGGCTGTTTCTAAAGATTTGAGAGACAGTTTTTGGGAAACTCTGTCCCTCAAAATTTATTGACTGACTATTCCCATCATCCACCATTTCCAAATGTTGCAGAAGCTTTACTGCGCTAGTCTATTAGAGTCTCAAACTTTGTCTGTACAAGCTATGGAGGAGAGCTGAGAAACTGAACATCTTCATCTTCTACAGATAGCAAGTTAGAGGATGCATAGCCCAAACTTTGGGTAGTGACAAGTTGTAACTGTCCTTATGGTGTACAAACTTTGAGTATTTCTAGAAATTGTTTGTCTAGCAAAGGTTGACTACAAAGTGATTCTTGGAGTATAGTCAAGGTACAGATCAGTAGTCTGGGACAGTGCTGTAAGTCCTATTTGACCACATCAGGGTTCTGCCTGAAGCCAAGCAAAAACAATAGTATAGGCTGTAGTATTCTGTCTGCTGACTATTTCAAGCAGTTTAAATAATGATCCACAATCTTCAAAAATATAAGTTCTAATAAACTGATTTTCTCAAATATACAAAGGCCCTCCTTTTCTTTTGTCAGGAAATCTGATGCAACAACACTGGATTAACTGCCATTGGGTTGGAAGAATTGTGCTTCCATAAGAGAAGGATACTAAAGCCAGGACTTTGTTATTGTAGTAGTTTCGTATGTGTTGACTGTGATAGAAAAATTCCAGACCATACAACATATGCAATAAATCAGTGGTTATCAGATATTCTTGATGCTAATCCTTGGAATAAGACAATTCAAATGTTAGAAATTAAATACAATGTATTTAAGGTGTGTTTGAGGAATTGCAAAATAATAATAACAATAACAACAACAATAATAATAATAATAATAATAATAATGTCATTAAAGGACTGAAGAGCCCCAGAATACATTGTCTAGCAAAATTTAGAGTCTAAATCACTGGAAGTTTGAAGAACAAGCTGGACAAGCTTGTCAACCCTGTCAAGAATGGTTTAGATCTTGCCAATCGCACCTTTGAACACTTAACTTTTCAGGGACCCCCCCAGTTCTTTTTTTTGTGGTTCTATGACTTTACATCACTTCCATTACACTAACTGGGGTTTATTCTAAATGTCTGAGAGGTACATCACTCTTGTCTATTTGTCTGTCTCAGAATTATATGTGTAGTACCATGTCATTCAAGAATTACGAAGTTCTGTTTGCTCCTGCCTGATAGTTTTTTTCTAAATACTGTTAATCTTGGTAAAAACTCTGAAACTCTGACTGTAATACCTGGAATAAAAAATATTTATCTGATAATAAAGAGAAATACTAGTAACACAAAGTACCTAATTTTTTTTGTGATTCTTTATTCTCTCAGAATTTCTATGTCAAAAGCTCCTTGCAAAATTCAGATAAAATAGGCGATTCAAAGAATGAAGCATTATTATTTTTGTGCCTAGAATCTCTTTGAGTAAAGATAGTCCTATGGGACTATCATATTTTTCAGACTAATTCCTTTGCATAGCAAATGTAGGTGCAGTTTTCTTTGAAGTTTATTTCCAGACTGGATCAATTCCACATATTACAGCTTGCAAGAGAAAGATCTTTTGATAAGCATGAAGAGTTTGATTTGAAATAAAATTTGGATCTCTTGTTAGGTGAAAAAAGAAAACTGCCTTATTTGTTCTGGGTGATTCTGCTTCAGGGTAACATGACTGCAATCAGACCAGTGCCCCAACAATATTTGTTCAATCAAATGCAGAGGCATGTAATAACCATAATTCCATAAAAAATTGGTCTTCTTATGTTTTTGCCAGGAAGTTTATTTTTAGTGCATATTTTCCCCTCTAACTTACAACCTTTTAGTATCAGTTCTTAGGCTGAAAATTATAATCTCTCTACAGAACACAAATTATATACTGTGGCAGTCTTACAGCTTTAATTGGGGGAAAACATTAATGTAAATAGATGAAAAATGAAGGTGGAGGAAAGAGATAAAGGAAATAAAAAGGAAAGCACGAATAACAAATAAATACACATAAATTTAGCTTCATTCACATTTTCAGAAAGAAACAAATATATCCTCTTTCTATATGTATTGTAATTTCTGCCACTTTCTCCACATTTTCTTACTTAACAATCATTTTGGTATGGTAGTACCTGCCTCACTCTTTGAGGTGTTCTAGTATAAAAATTCCTTGCGGAAAAAATAAAAATCAGTAGATAAGCTTTTAATTAAGGCTTTTTTTACACTGTCTTTTCTGGATCAATGTCAGACTTCATACTATATAGCGCTTTATCTGAACTGATCAAACTCTATCAGTAAACCAATCATGACTATTCTTATTTCTCCTATTGGAACCATATTCCAGAAAATTATTCCTTCAACACAAAGAAATTATCCTTAAAGTTTATATACTTTACATTTAACTTATTAATTTTAACACTAGTTTTTCTTGCCTTCAATTTGTTTTTTCACTGCTTATCCTAACTGATATATTTTTTTGAGAGCAAATACTATAAGCTTTTTACATTTATGTCATTCTATTAACCAACTGAAATTTTTTCTAAAGATACTTAGGGTAGAATGGCTGCTTTGCAATTCTATTCTGGATATAGTATCTATGTATAATTCTATCTCATAATTAATACAATAAGGATACTTCTAAATGACACTGATATTTTAAGATAAATATTTGATTGAGAGACATCAGGGAAATTACCAGCTAAAGTCACACAGGATTGTTCACAGCAAAATATAATATTTGAATATCCCTAATACCCTTAATTGCATGCCACTAAATTTTCACTCTTGAATAGCTGGGATTAGAGAATTACTTTCAGATTAGCTTTTTTATCTCAATGTTCCACATGATATGGTGTTGAGGATTTAATATCTTTTTTTTTCTGATTTTGCTTGTATACAACCCAAATTTGGTCTGACAACAAAAGTAATTTGCTGTTCTACTTGATTAGGAGATGAATCTTTGCCATTAATCTACTTAGTTTTATGGCATCACAGCATACCCTAACAGGAAAGACAAAGTTCCAAGTGTGCTGGCTAAATTTAGGTGTAAAGGTATGATTTCCCTGTCCCTAGAAGTGCAAGCCAGTACTCTGAGCTTTGCAATGATCCCACATGAAAACATCATTTACTGATGGATATTACAGTTAACCTTCAGTCCAGTCACAAGATTGCCCTAATTCTTGAGTAAAGTAGTAGCTTTCACCCAACCAGTTGGGTATAGGCTAGATAAAAAATAGTAGATAAAAAATGCATAAACAATGGTAATATGCAATAAGCATGAATTACCTTGCTTGTAACACATGAAGGTCCTGAAGATCGTGTAGCTTTGGCAGGTGTAAGTCTACTTATTCAGTGAATGTGTCTTGCTAGAAGAGTGCCTAAATGCTCTTAGTAATGGATTTTCAAAAGCATCATCTTTAACTGTGCTCTATTTCTGCTGTAGCATTTACAAAGCTCGTAGGAGTGGAACAGATACTAGTTGCTGTGGTGATTAATAATCTTATGGCTTCCTGAGAGTCTAAAAATCATATTTAAACACAGGCTGTTCTTTGCTTTAAACTAGGAGTGTGAAAAACTGCAATGACAAAGTTGTAATGTTGGTTGATGATGCAGCTGCAAAGTAAAATCCCTATCCAGTCGACCCACTGTGTTTAAACAACTGAGTTTGTGAAGTAAGCAACATCAGTCATAGTGGTAAGCATCCTTACTGAGTTTTCAGCAGCATACAGGACCCAATTTTGCTTCATGCTACAAAACATAGATGAAAGATATCTATCTTGAGAAAGAAGACTATCAATTGTAAGGGATTTTTGAAAAATATGAGTGCGGAACATAGTTCTATGACTTGTAGAATCACTGCAGCAGCTAAAAACCCCCTGCCGCAGGCATCATATATACAGTCTGGTATAAGCTGTAAAAACTTTAAGCAAAAAAAAATAAAAGGAATTGTCAATATCGCCCAAATGCAACACAGTACACACAGTGACTGAAAACAGACAAGAAATTTCTCTGATCTAATTTTGCAATTTTTTTTTCCTTTGTATTTCCTGCTCTGTTGCTGTGAAATAGCATTACTGAAGTGTCTTCAAAGTAAAACAATTTACATTTTTCACTTTTGGAAAAAAAAAAAAAAGAAAAAGGGAAAAGAAAAAAGAAAAAGAAAAAAAAAAGGAAAAACAGAAAAAAGTTGTTATTTCAAATTTGTAGGTTCTTGCTGAATTCTTCTGCTGTCTGGAGGATCTTTGCCATGGTAATCCCAGAGCACTAAGCAGCCAATAACTAACTAGCCAGTGTGAGCAAAAAGTGGCAAAAAGTAACAAAACCCCTCAACTTGTAGCCGGAAATCATTATCAGCTTGTTTTCCGTATGAGCCGATGAAAAGGCTAGTGATCTTGAGAGGGAGGAAGTCACTTGAAAGCCACATTTTTTGTCTGCTTCTTGATTGGTTTTTCAGATTCTTAACCCCTGCCTGCTCTTCTGAAGTGCTATGTCTCCTTGCTCTTACAGTTAAGAAAATATTTGCAAAGAGTTTTGTAACTTTAATTTTGCTTTGTCTTGGAAACAGAGCTCTGCAGTGTACTAAGTTAATATGAAATAAATTAAATCAAGAAATTGATGAATTTTTTGATCAGAATTAAATTGAAAGAAATTAAACATTCTGAGGCAATGTTAGTTTTCAGCATTCACAGCTTCCAGGGTTCTCCAGTCAAATCCATGTGTCTGTATCAAACAACCAGTTTTCCAGAATGATAAATTATATTTAAATACTAAATTACTGGGAAAAAAAATCTACATAGGTATACATAATTAATGTCTAAGTAGGAGCATTAAATAATACAGAACAACTTGTTAGGAATAAATGTGCCCAAGCCTAATAAAAAATAAATGTCGAATTACATAGAAGACACAGTTACTCATAACATTCATTTATTAAATGATATAGCTTTTATGGGATGACTATAGGGACTCTGTCATGTTGCTCGCAGTTGCACCCCTATATTACTTGTCCTACAAGAAGTTTATTATAAACAATCTAAACCATACCAAAACAAAGAGGAAGAACTTTGTACTAGATAACATGGGAGACCAAAGATGAGGAAAGCTTAAGTTAATGGATCACCTTCTACAGAATTTGTGTGTGATCTTGCTGAGTTGAACAACCCACATGAATTTCTTTCCACATGTGCAAAATGGAAATTATGTTTGTCTAGCAAACAGAAAGTTATGAGGTTCAGTCTAATCTCGTTTGTCAAGAATCTTGAAATCCTTGTATACTGGGTACTGTATTATTTATTGTATTACTTCATCTTTTATGTAAAACAAAGTCTGAGATGTGAAAGAGTACAATTTAGATGCCATACTATGCTGACTGAATTACTATAAAATCAGAAGTGTTTGAGCAGTATTTATTATGCCAGAACTAAAACTGCTTGGAAAATTTCCGTTGCAATACTTTTCAATGGGAAATAATAACAAAATTGATGGGTTTTGCCTCCAATTTTGAAGTATTGGCTTCTTTTGCTCCTATTTTTTGGTCATAAAAGTAAAAATTAATTACAAAAAAGTAGTGAGCTATTAAGGAGCAGAGGTACTTTTTTTGTGCCAGTGAGGCTTTCAGCAATTTCATTTGCCACCATTAAAACTGGCAGGAATTTTGGGCAGGAAACAAGCCAAAAATTTCTCTTTATGCTATTCCGAAACCAAATTTTCATGGGAAACCCTTTGCTCATAAAATTTGTATTTTTAGTTTTTATCCTGAAGTGGGAGGAAAAAAATTTCCATCATTTTAGAGTGATATTTTAAATTTTCTGTTTCTATTTATACAAAAACACATTAAGCAAGTAATAGACTTGAATATTTCTGAATGCCATTTTATTGCACAATACATACACATGTCATTGAAGAGTCTTGATTTAACAGGATAAATGAATTGATGCATCTATGGTATAAGGCAGTTATCAGAAAATTCAGGCACTTCCTATGCACCTGATATCTTCAAAGAATAAATTTCAGTTGCATCAGATCACAAATGTAAAAGTGAATTTCAATATTCTGAGTCATGTTGCCACAAATTCTTCTGCCTCTAATATCTGTTCAGTATCCTGGGACTGTGAAAATAAGGGAAAATGTAGGTTAGAATGTGACAGGATGTTACTCAGAGAACATTCACTAATCCATCTTCTAGCTCACATTACACTGATGTAATTTTTCTAGGAGCTCTTGCTGAGAAAGTTCTATGGTATATTATATAATTGTACTTTTCTTTCACAATATTTATATTTCAGGACTGGAAGGATGACAGGAAAGATGGCATCTTCTAATAGTTTCACCCTTGGATTCACGAGACAATTTAAAAATTATTTTAATAAGATCTAAACCCATAAAAAACTTTTGCACTGAAATCTTATGATAAGAAGCTACATTTGCAGGAAATGCATAATATTTTATGGAGAAAGAAAAAGAATGTTCAATCGCAGAAGATCTTAAAAAGACTAGTATATTTTTTTAATATTATACTTGTGAGGACCTATGCTTTCCCACAGTTGAAATTCTAACAAGTTACATTGCTATACTAAGGAATTTCAGTTCAATTTTCCAGCAGGCACACATACACGTGGTGCTTTTCAACCTGCAACATTGAACTCTTTACTTGTTGTGAAATTGGTCCTCATCTGGAAAATACACTTGTCACCACAGCTGGGTACTTTGGGGTTTCTATTCTGTTGATAGGTACTCCAAGGAACTAATTCCCCTCAATTAGGTATGACTCATCAGTAACAAAAGAGAAGCTAATTCTTGGGTGGATGGAATATGCAAAGAAATGGGGGATGAGGACAGAAAGATCAGAGTTATAAAGGTTTTGCCACAAGGCATTTGCTTGGTACTTACATTCATACATTTACCTTCTGCTACTGCTCCAAATGAACCTCTTTTGTCTTTCTTATTCTCAGATGTTTAAGAAGGTTTAACTACAACTTAAACATCGAACATTACAGCTGCAAAATCCAGGTGCTCTGTTATGATATACATTTTTCTAGCAACAGCATCTGGATGCTTGGCTGGCTGCACCATGGAAAGCACTGGCTCTAATATTGCTTGTGTTGGCGTCCAAAGAAACTGCCTAAGGATCAGTCTGCTGTGGGGCTGGCTGGGATATACTGCCCAGCTGGAGGCTGTAGTCCTTTGATAGGCCTGTCATTGTCAAGAATTTGTTCAAGTTTATATACCTAAGAATAAAATCTTGTTCAAATTTCTCATGATCTCTTCCACATGTAAAGCCCCATTATGGTACAAAGGAGCTTGTCCAAATTCATTGAGTTTAATTTTAAGGACCCACCTCTTTGGCTAGCTCTTTCACAATCCATATACTGCAGAATATGCCACAGAAAACTGCATTTCTGTGTTATGTCAAACTTTCATTCCAAAATAAAACTATTGTGAGATAACTGATTTACATTAAGATATTTTCATCTGAAACGTTAAAAAGCCTCCACAAAACAAACATCAAAAAGCAACACCACAAAGAGCTGGAATTGTTAAATGAAATAACTTGATGAACTCAGGTTGGCAAAGTCTTTCAAATACACTTCTTATGGCTAAACAGACTTATGACTGAAAATATTTCCTTTCACTTAGACATTCAAAATATAGACAAGAAGTTCAGAAAACCTCTGGTAAAGATATGAAAGGAGTTGTGAAATTGAGATTAATAATATTGGCTCTAGTCATATAATAGGACTGGAAAAGGATTTTTTTTCTTCAATCAATAAGAATTTTTTAAAATTTATTTTTGTCTGCTTTCTTTTTAGTGTTACAGACACTCAACAGCAACAAAGCCCAAATGATAGTACTTAATCCAGAGTGATAGCACAACTCAGAGTTGTTTTTCTATGTACAGAGGGAATGTTGGAAAAACAGCTGAGTGGATATGATTGATGAGTCTGCATATGCTCTTTTCCTTCCTCTAATAGTTGCTAACATTTCTTAGTTTCTCCATGTGTCTTCTTCCATCTTCTACAGCTGGAAACTTCATGTTCATCACCCTAATTTCAGCAAAGAGATACATCAAACACTCAACATTCTACATCACTGGTTTGGAAACTCTCCTATGTAAATCCTTTTTGAGGGAAGAGAAACGGGTGCACAGATCATCTGAACAATCTATTGCACTTTAATGGCATCCCAGTTTCATGTAGCCAGCAAGGCAACTATACTGAGCCTAATTTTAAATTAAAAAATGCATAAATATGCAAAAATGTCTTGCTGTGCATATATAAATCTAGTAACAGTACTGTCTTTACAGTAATTTTTTTTCTCTGCAAAATGTTATAGTAATATGGCAGGGAGTGAACGGAAAAAAAAAAAGAAATCACTACTTAAAGGCAATTCCCTTGGCTTTGTTTGTTGAAAAACTCCATGCAGACCAGACAGACCTCCTGCTAGAGCCAATTTTATTATGATTTTGAGAAGAGTGGTGTTGTCAAACCATGACAAGTGGTAACTTGTACAAGTTGCCAGATCAGATTTATGAACAATTACAAATTATAGTTTACTATTTTAGTAACAAATAACTAGGAAAAAGTGCAGACAGTGCCTACTAAATAAACTAGAATTAGGTTAACATTAGGGCATTCCTAGGTCTGGAATTTTGTATATGTTGATAAGGGACAATTTTTCATTTAGTTCCCACATCCACATAACCACTCCTTTTCCTTTGCATTTCTGTGATCAAATCACCATATAAACAGGCAGGCACTACATTTAGGACCTCTGAATATATATTCAGTGCATATAGATTTCTCCATTAACTACAATCATCTCTTAAATTCCTAACTAAATTAAGGCACTGTAATTCTCTCTCCAGAAAAATGTACTTTTTCAGACATTTTAGTACCTATGATATCTGCTGCTGATCTGAATGAGATCATAAAATCCATTAATTTAATTTCTTTTTAACACTAAACAAAGAAATTGCATTTGTTCCATAAAAGGCATTCTAAGACATTTTGTGCCATGACTTTCTCTGACGAACCTGTAAAATAACTCATGAATATTTTCATGAAAGGTTACCCGATGGAAATTACAAATACTAGGTATTATAGTATTAGTTATTTCTCCAACTCTTTCTGAATCTGCTTTGGACTTATTGGGTGAGGCGAAGAGAAAAAAGTCACTCACCACTGCTTTGATTATGCAACTATATGATAGCTAGAACACTATCACATTTTCATCACGTTACTTCAAACTTAAACTCAGGAAGCTGGGGTTCAAAGAGTAAGGGTTTGTTTCAGGGTTTTTTCCCATATATTCATATATCTGAAATATTAAGTTAGAAAACACATTCAATGGTTTAATGATGCAGTCTGTTGCCCAGAAAGAGCTCAGGCCTTCCCCCAGGTTAATGGAGGTGAAGAGCCATGTGTGGGCATCTGTACTACTTCTAAAGTTTTCGGACCACACAGATCTTCAGTAAGAAAGTGCAGGTGGGAGGAAACTGGCATCACATAAAGAGAGTCCCTTGAACACCTTAATGTCCTGGATCTAAGCCTGCTGAGGCAATATGCTCCAACACAGACACAGACCGAGTGGACTCTCTGAGCTGTCTAGCCAGGCCAGCCCCCATGGAATCACTCTTTCAGACTGAATCTTTTGTGCCCATTAGGGCAAAAGTAGTGTCATGGCACTTCCCAGATGGCATTCTGGCGCAGTGCTAGATATCAGCTGAGACTCCATGCTGGCAAGGCCACAGTCTTGCTTTAATGGGTCACTTCATCCAAATGTGGATTAAGTAAAGCAGTGACTCTGCAGGAGCCAAACTAAGTCTGGCATGGCTATAGCTGACATAAAGTTCGTAAGCCTGCCTCACCAAAATGGGTTCTTTGCAGACACATGGAGAACAGGAGTTCTCCATATAGCTCTTTCCAGTAGCCATATAAAATTTTCTATTGCATGGAGAACAGGAGTTCTCCATATAGCTCTTTCCAGTAGCCATATAAAATTTTCTATTGCTAATGGTCTCTGGCCCACAGTTACTGGCTAGCTATTCTAGGGATTGCTTAGCAGACTGCCATTTGATATGGACAAAGGCATGCCAGGAGCCATTTGAACAGTTTAATGGCTTCAGTGGTACAATTCCAGTGCATGACAATATTGCCCATTACTGCTTAATGTACTACTATAGATGCTGTATGTTTTCTAGGTTTAGTCATTAACTCAGCTTCATATTACTCAGGGTAGGGGAAAGTTGATGACAGTCCACATTAGGCAATAAATCCTATTGTCTGTGTTCCCTATGGTAATATTTCATTGTGCTTCTTTGTTTTCTTATAAATTTTAGCAAATATTTACTTTAGGTCAAATACACTTCACAGAATTCTGCTGGAATAACTGAGTTAGAGAGCTATGGTTGAAAGAAAAAAAAAGAAAAAAGTAAAGGATCATCTTTACAGCTCCTGTTTCTAGAAAATGCCCTTTCTACTGAAGAAGCAGAAACATCATCAGTAGCTATATTAAAATATTTTTATTACTCAATCCTTCCAATATGCTTTAGAGAAATACTTGCAAATAGAATTCAGTAGCTTTGCTAACATGAAAACTTGCAACTCTCTTTTTCCTTCTTCCTCTGTAGAGTGGATGAAATAATGTGATAGCACCTTATCTGATGTAATCCATCAGCACTTAATCTTTTACTATTTAGATATACATATATTTTTCTGTTATGATAATTCAGTGTGATAATAATTGGGAAATATTGTAAGATCTGAGTAGTGCTGGTGCTCTATTGTCTAGCTTCTTGTAATTAAAGAGAAAAAAGAGTGCTTTTCTTATCTGATTTGACAGGACTTATGAAAATTCTGTGCTCAGTATTCAGTCCATCAAACATGCATGGTTGCTCTAGTGCCTCCTTTTTTGATTCACCTAGTAATTTAGTAAAGAATAATTTCTTGAAGATATAGCAGTAAGAAGAGCTTAAAAAGCAGAATGCTTTGCAGAATATATTTGAGATATACGTTGGACTAAATTTGAGATAATATACAATGTAAATATTGTGTCCAAGACAATAAAGGTTTACTGACTATAATAAGAACTTTTCTCTTAATTCTTCCATTATAGGATTAAAGAACATGAATTGCTATTGAGTGTATTATTGGTGCAAATTAAATATGGCTTCTCTAAAATCACGCATTTGCAGACCAGTGATGAAAAAACAAACCATTCATCCTAGTAGAAGTCTTTTTTTCTCTCTTATATTGATTTCTATGTTCATAGTAAGTTAGAAACTTGGCATTTGTAGACACTTAAAATTATCTGCAGGAAAATGCAATAATCTATCTTTATTGATATCCAATGAATAAGCTGTATGAGTCCCCTCTGAACTTTACCCAAGAAATTTATCTAGCTGAAGCTCAATACACGTCTTTTAATACATTTTTGTTGATGTTGTTGATGCTGTTTTGTTCAGGTGTTTTTGTCAGGGTTTTTTGTTTGTTTCATGAGACTTAAAATGAGATCCAACTGTAAAAATCCCACTCCATGAAAAAATTGTGAAAATTAATTAAGCAAATATTTTATCACTGCCTAGAAACAACTGTGGAGAGAAAGTTGAGCTTGTCAAAATAAATTAGTATCTTAAACCCAAAACAGGGACAATGAATTTGTGACAAAGCATCATCACCCTCTGCTGCCTGTGGAACAAGATGTGAATATTTGCTTTTAAAGTTAATAAGCTTAATTACTCAGTTTTTCTGACTGTTGGGAGATTTCTGACCTTGATAGCAGTGATCTAATTCAATGCCTGACTTCTGTTTCTAAAGTTTCGACCATGAATGGTAGCAGTTATATGGGAGGAAAAAGCATAGTTCCTTGCAGTCATGGAGGAAGTACAGTCAGTTAAAGGGCTGGGGTTCTGACACCCTGGTTTTGAGAACAGGTAAATCACTGAGATCCTAGATGCTTGGGTTAGAGGTTTTGGCAGGGTTTTGCGCACTGTTGTTTGCCAAGGCCATTCCCTGATGGTGCTGCTCTTTCATGCAACAAAACAAGTGAAAAAGAAAGGGACTGTGTCCTCAGAGATAGATATATTTGGACAAAAGTATCTGAAAGACTTTGTATGTTGCTTCTGGAAGTAATCCAGTGAAGTTAAAAGAGTATAAAACTCCTTGACGGCCCTAATCTTTGTGGCTTTGCCAGTTTCAGTGGTTTTGATCTGCTGCTGCTGTTTAAGCTGTTCCTTACACTGGATAGCTAGAGGCAAGGACAGGTCTTAAAAGTTAAATGATATTATTTCTCATGTCTCATTCATTCTGAATCTAACAGTGCAATCTTCATATAAGGATCAACATTATTTTCCTGTTTTTGATTTGTTTCAAGCTTGCAGTCAAGGAATTTCTATTTGACCTCTATTTATGGCCAAGGTGATAAGGTGCGTGATGGGAGTCCTATGAGAGGGACTGTATTAGGAAATGAAGAACAATCCTCAAAACTTAAATCTTTAAAAAATAAATAGGAGAATGATATCAGGGTGACACATATTAAATAGATTAAAAAGAGGAGATACTTTTAACTTGCTTTCTGAATAGAAAACTATTCCTAAATCTATCTTTTCCTGAAGAAAATATCTATAACTTTAAAACCCCATTTCCCCTAAAATTTTCCTGGCAGCGCTGTGTTTTAAGTAGCTAATTTTCTTCCTTCGCAGCAAAGTAAGCAGGACAATTCCATAAAGGCATTTTTCCTTGTAAAACCGGAATAATTTGGTGTCTATATATATATATGTATGTAAATGTACGAATGTTCATAAAAGAAAAATTTTGATAGCTTGTTAATCTCCTAGGCTTTATCACAGCAGCCCAGTTGTTCATATGTGTAAATGAGTTTCAAAATTGGAGTTGGACTATTCCAAACCTCTGGCATGTTTAGAGAAACTGATAGCATGTTGCTGGTAGAATAAAAGGCTTTTTCTCTCACTCAGCCACTATTTGTAGTATCCATAATTTTAATAAAAGACATGATTATTTTTTCTTGTAACAATATTATTATGATCATTTTCTGAATCCTTATTCTTCCTTTTCTTTTATAGTCCACACTCTGCATGCAGGATTCATCGTATGTATATTACATTGATCTGTCAAAAAAATAATCAAAGTGCAGAGTTTAAGCTCTTTCTTTTTTTTGTTCAGAAAGCCTTCCATTTTTCTTCTCTTTACTCAATCTGTGGTAAGAAATTTTAATTAAAATATTTACATTACAGTCTTTAGAGATAGCTTATTTCCATTCCTTTTTAGAAAAGCATTACCTCCTACTTTTATCCCTGAGGGGGAAAATATTACAACTTTTGTCAATTTCTTTTTATGCCTAAGTACTACTTTAGAAGTGTCAAAATAATTAGGTCAAGTGGTGGTAATAAGCCCAACAGAAGTAAACAACTCATCTTGTGACTTGCCATAAGATTATTCAACTACAGCTTGCAGTTTAAATTTTGTTAAATGTATGCCAGCTAGTTTAATAAACTGAAAACAAGAACAGTTTTAATTTTGTGTAACACATGCATTACAGATTTTTGTCTTTGTTTAAGAAGATATCAAATCATTAGCTCCATCCTCCCTTCTGCTTTTTCCTAAAATAGCTGAGGAGGAAATCTGTTCAACCTCAGCAGCCTCTGAAAATTAACAAGAACAAAAATGTTGGAATGACTACAAATTTGAAATTACTCTGGCTATAAGGCCAATTTTTATTAATCAGCAAGGGTAG
Organism: Manacus vitellinus; assembly: GCF_001715985.3. Lineage (NCBI taxonomy): Eukaryota > Metazoa > Chordata > Aves > Passeriformes > Pipridae > Manacus > Manacus vitellinus. The sequence continues at coordinate 26,134,663 of NW_021940682.1, read as the reverse complement.
TATTGTCAGCTAGTATAAATGATAAATCATTGGCATGTATGGTTTTTACAAGATAATTCTCCATATTTGCACCATTTACTGTTAACAATCTACTTCAAAATTTTTATTGTATATTAATACATGTAGACATACACATACATATCTATAAACATACGTATATGTATTTGGTTCACATTTTTACTTTAATGGCATAGGATTTAGGGAACATAAATCACAGTAATGAAGGCTATAGTTATACCTCCACATCTCTGACAGGTACCAATATTAAAGAAATATCATCAGTCTCTAACTTCAAACTGTGTTTAAATACAAAAGAGATACAAAGAATGTCATCTTCTCTGAAGAAGCAATCCTGAAATTCCCTCTCAAACTGGATAAAGAAAAGACAAAATCAGACAAGTTCTTGCTTTGGACTGTGTAGTGGGTTTGTTTAGTTAAATAATACTTCCTTTTCCCAGGAGGAACAGGATATTCCATACCATGTTACATCAGTCTGGTCATAAGAGGGAAGGGAGAATTAGCTCAGTCCTTCTTCTTCTTTCCGAATGGCCCTGTAGGCAGCTACATCTGTCCAAGATGCCCTTCCATGGGGGAGGTAGAATTTTTTACTGTTATTTTGAAGGAGTTTGCCAACCTGGCAGACTTCAAGCCTGAGTCAGCTGATCAATAGTAAATTCTTCATTTAACTTTAAAACCTGTTGGAGAAACATTTTTGTTCTTTTCCCAAAACAGTTTTCCTTAAATTGGCAGTTCCAGCCACAGTCGTAACAGGTCATAACAGAAATAAGTGACATGTTGCGACTAGTGAATTTAGTGACTGTGTGATAACTAGTTTCAGAAAATTAAATTGCTTCTTTGTATTCATTTTTAGTTCTATAATATGCATGAATTGCTTTAAAAAGGTGCTACTACTATTGAAATATCTTTTAAAACTGTCATCAGGCTTGTCCCCTTTCAGTTTGTGAATTGTCAACCTGATCATAGAGTATTTTCTTACAATATTTTCACCTTAATTCTTGTTACATCTGCCAAATTTCAACTAGATTAGAAACTTACATTCTAAAAAGGAAAAAGCACTCAAATGTTTTCCTTCTTTCTCACTGTCAGTGCTTCCCAGCAGCACTAATGTGAAAATGCTGCACATTATGCAAATATAACCATTTGTTTTCGTAGTTCTTTTGCACTTTACAAACTCTTGTGAATGGTCTGCTCACTTACGAGTGAATAATTTTCATGTATTTCATTTGAAAAATAACTCAGAGCAATATATGCATTTAAATCCAAATAAAAACATTTCTTTGTATATACAGATACACATACACCAGGCACAGCTCAGAAGTTATACATGAATGGATTACTGATTTATTCTCTAAAAAGTTTTAGTATTAGTATTAAGTATTTAGTATTAAATTATAGAATTAAACCATACCTTTTACTTGTGTATCAAGTAAATGTTACTTTACACACTAAGCTACTTGTTAACATATGGGGTTTTTTTGTAATTATTTAGATTTATTTTTTAATTTTAATGATGTTTATGAGACTTCTATATTTGCATCTTCAATTGTGGAACAAAATGTACATTTAATTTTATTGATAATAATCTTTTATATTTCAGCTGATATCTATCAGTAATTCAAATCCTTTTTTTTTTACTTCATCTGAGAAATTCAAATCACAGTTGATATATGAATATTTATTCAGGTATTCATAAGCTCATCCAAACAAATGCATTTGCTAGAACATAGCTATTCAAAGAGGAACCTAGCATGACACAAGCTTCCACTAGCATGCCAAACCTGAAGAGGAGTGAAGTTGAAGCATTCTGTTCATATATAATGCCAGAAAAATACCACAAATCATCAGTATAGGTTTTTTTTCACATTACTTGTAGAAAAATTCTTCTCCTTTTGACTTCCTTCTGTATAATGAAACTCAGGTGGTAAGTAGGTTTAGTAGGATGGGGCTTCGTTTTGCTAACTGATGAAAAACACATGAGCTAGAGAGGAGATATTTAACTCAATACTTTTACACTCTCACTGACAGCTGGATTCAGCCAGGCATAGCTTAGAGCAGTTCTGAGGCTGCTCTATTGCTTCAGACAAAAGTCCCAGGATGACCCAAGAAAAAGAAGACTGAAAACCAGATTTGCTCTACACAGGTGCTCTATACTCCATACAGCTAAGTATACAGCTGTATACTCCATACAGCTAAGAAGTTATCTCAGATCTTACGTATATGAGTGATGTCAGCGACAAGAAACAGATAAGCACCTAACCTCTCTGCAAATCAAAAGACAACTGTAAAATATTTCTTCTTCCTTCACGCTATTGAACTCAGGTTTCAATGATGGCTGCAAACCCAGAAGACCTGTACTCGCTAGATACACAGAGAAAATTTAACTCACATGTCCGGGGACTGAGTTCTATTGAAAAATCCTTATGTGGCGCACGTAAATTCATTTTTTTTTTTTATATAATCATACCAAAAAAGTTCAATACATGTGACTTACTTCTGGGTCTTGATTTGGAACTTACAATGGTGATCTACCTTTTTGGGTTAATCACTGGACCCAAACAGCTGGACCGAAACATGCTGTGTCCAGGCGTGTTTCTGAAGGATACCAGAGTAAGAGTGAAAATGATCTGCCTCTGTTAAAATTCAACTACTAATGGTTAGATCCCATACCTCCTTAGAACAATTTTGTCTATGGATATCTGCTGTAGAAACCTGCTTTAAAGTAGAAATAGAAATACATAAATACATATCAGAAGGACAAGACAGTTTCTGTGTTTATTTCTCATTGTGACAGTGGAGTGAACAGTAACCTTACAAAAATATGGACAGATAGATATGTATGAATTCCTTACCTTGGCTGCCAAAAAAAAATGACAGGGAATAGAAATCTAAAAACTCATCCACAAAAAATGAAATGCTGAATGCTATTTATATGAGTGAAAAATAAAACAATATGAAATTTTATATCTTTCCTGATATATTTTCAAGGGAATATATTCTTTTTACAGAAGGCCATAGAGGAAAATTAGACTGTACTATTTTAATTTTTTAAGTAGCTCTTTAATTCCAGAAGGAATTGTAGCAGTGAAATGGACATTTAATCAACAGCAGAGTGGCATTTTTCAAAAATGTGGTTTAATTTATATGGAAGTAACATGCCACATAAATATTAATTATTGCAGTTTCCTTTCCTACTTACAAGGTTTTTTTGGTATTAGGTCATAACAAGGCTTAAAGAAAATATCTCTAAAAAATACAGACTTGAGATGCAATCTGTCCTCGCAAGATATAGTATTAATTGCCATTCAGGAAACCTATTTATTTATTTATTGTACTCTTTCTGCAGGAAGGCTTTCTCCTGCTCTTTTGCACAACCTTAGACATATGGACAAAAATACTTTCGTTGCACGTCTTCAAACAGTAAAAAGAGCAGATTGTTTATTGTTATTCATACTGACATAACAATAAACACTCTATTCTTTGTCCTGTTTGCCTTCCTGTATCTCCAAAAGAAAATTGTCAAGTTTTTTGATCTTTGAAATGTGATAAACTTAAGGAAAACAAGCTTTGACAACCATACATAGAGCTGGAATGTTTTCTGAGGGCTTCATACAAGTGGAGATTAAAAAGCTTTTTTTTGGTATGTGTTTATATTTTATTGCAGTGAGTGTACTGATAATTCTTTGGATGACAATATTTACCATATACAAATGAATATAGAAAAGTTGTGTTTCAAAAGAAGATAGTAGTTTTTGGGAGTCAAGCCTTATATTACTATACTTCGTGGCTGATAGTTAAAATGTTCCCCTTCTTGAAGGGAATAAAACATTCTTGGCAGAATATGTAAAATGAAAAAAGATAGGCATAAATTGTTTGTGTTACTTTGTTTAGAGTTTTTTTAAGATGAGTAATATAAATAAAACTACATTGTTAACATTCCAAATTAAATCCTCAATGTCTCTTTTAAAATCATGGAAAAAACTGAAAGCACACATACCTATAAAAATCCATTGAAAAAATTGCAACCTCGTTTAAAGATATATAACCCATTGTTTTAAAAATCTCTGAAGATTATTTCCTTCTACATGTGCCTAAAGATCAGTTTTATCAAGTGAAACTAAATATTGTCCATATCAGGCAACTTGAGATCCGTCAATGTAATTTTAGAATGAGCCAGGATAATAGATCTAGAAATTGTGTGAGCATTGTGCTATTAAGAATGGATATATAACTTTATATTTAAAATACATTTTTGAAGCAGATAAACCAATTTTGAGATCTCATAAACAACTGAAGACTGGGTCATTAAATAGTATGAAATATTCTCAGATTTTTAGGCTTTCAAATCAACTTCTCAAAGTTTTGAACCTTTCAGCATCACATCAGGTAATTATTAAAATTTACCATAATAGAAAATTGTCTAAAAAAACATAAATCTGTGTATTAAGTCTCAAGGTGCCCCTAAAATTAATCTGCATTAATTAGCCACTAAGCACACAAAATTATATTTAAATTGCATATATGTAACTCTAGATACTTTTAAAAGTTAAGGTGCTAAGATGATTGGTTATGATTAGTCAGGTGAATGTTTGATCATGTAAGCATATCTTACATGTAAGCAAGAACACCAAACCTTCCCAGGGATGGCCATCTCTTATTTTACATGGTTCTCAGAATTATACCTAAACTGTCCTGTGCTACTTGATGATGAATACAGCTAAAATCCATATTTGTTCCCTACTGATTTTTAAATTTCATTTCAGCTATAGATCCTATCTGTTCAAGGCACTATGAAGCTCATTAGAACTTTGTTTCTTTGTTTTCCTCTAATTTGTAATGTACACACCAAGATATATTTCTCCAAATTCCTTCTGAGTTAAAAATTCTGAATTGCATGGCCCAGAGCACTGTACAGACCTCTACAAGAACATGTATGCCCACTGTGTGACACCAGTATTTTATGTTGGGGAAAAAAGTTTAAAAAAAAACAAAAAAAGGAAAAGATGTGTATCTTTGAACTATTCCTGTATTCATGACTCCTGGAAGATGATGGACCTACCAGGATACTTTATACTGTGCATTTTGCTTGATATTTGAACATACAGGTACGATAGAAGCTATAACATGTCTGTACTATCTCCATACTGTCTTACAATATTGTATCATGTGTTCTATGTGTATATGTTAAATATAGCACTTTCTTCCTTTACCCACTCAATTAATGAAACAAAAAAATTAACATTCTTTTAGGAACCAAGTCTGCTTTCTCAATGTAGTCTCTGCCTATTTCATTTTAAACCATCCTAAATGTCTTGTGAAATTGACTTTTCTTCCAGTCAATATTTAAAAGAATTTTTGAAAAAGCCCAAGTCCTCTCAAGACATTCTTCTGAGTTACACTTGCTCTCATTGTAAATTTCTTAATGTAGCAGAGTCATCAATAAGAAACATGCTGTTTTAAAAGCATCCTGAGGGGAGCATCTCTGGTAATGTATTGGTTTTCACAGCTACTTATAATAAAGCAGTGAGCATTACTACTCTGCTGTCCTTATATTTAAATTGGAAATTGTTACAGTTACCTTTTCTCCTGCAGATGAAATTACAACCACGACTTTTGATGAGATGCTCAGAGGAAACATTGGTAAATACACAGTTTATGTTTCAGGAGATCTTGAGTCACGAGCTGGAAGTTGATCCAGACTGGTAGTCCTTGCAAGTCATTCTTTGTGATGGCAAGTTAATGATTTCAGCTCTGTTGGACATCTTCTTTAATCAGAAAACTGATAGTAAGATTAGAATTAACAGATAATCTCGGATGAGACAAACTAAAATGTCCTCTTTTTCACTTAAAGTTCTTTTGAAGCAGGATGTGGACGTAATGGTAGGTTAACGTGACTCAAACCAAACCATCAGGAATGTATCCCTTATCTATATCCTTATTTGCTCAGTACTCAAATGTATGTTTATTATTTTCATACTCTGTTAAGACGAAAATGGACAAAATCATAGAAAATCTGAGAGAATTAAAGAGTTTAGTGCAAAAGAAAGTGAGAGAGAAAGATAAAATGGAAGAAAATGTACAAGTTTACAAAATAATTTAGTTCTCATATATCCATCTGAATTGTTTTCTTATCAACCTTTACTGACTCTGGCACTCTTTCCCACTTCACTAGTCATTCCAGTGACAATTGTCTAACACAGTTGCCAGAGTCTTTGGAAGAATACATGTTTTTACAGAACTCAGCATTGAACCACATTAACAATACTTTAGAAAAATAATGTTTTGAAGGCATCATGTTTCGAATCTTCTTTTCCCAGTTCCATTGCCTTGAATAGTATTGAGTACACCATGAACATCTACGCAGTTGCTATCTGTATGATCCATATGTTGGCCACTCAATGCCTTTCTTTCTGATGTAGCTGCATTAGAACTCGCCAGATGACAACTTCCAGTCTCTGATGGATAGGTGGTTCTGTCCATAGATAAATAATGCATTTAAATATTTCTTTCTCATCGTAACCATTTACTTATACCATAACGATGCCAGTGTTTATTGAAAAAGGCAACCTTTCTTTGTTCATTATTCCCACAAAATTGCTCATTCTACTCAATGAAAATTTTGCAACTGTAGCAGGTTTGGATGATCAAAGAGATATAAAATAAGTTGGAATGAGCTTGGGCTACAAAGCAGAAGAAAGTTTCAAATAGTCAGAGTGGGATTCCAGAATAACCTCTGAAATGAAAAGGTGGAAAAATACTTTTAGAATGGATCTGAATAAACACAGGCTAAATTTGTTATAGTTAAGGACCAGGGTCAGGATTCTGTTTCTATTGAAACTTCAGTAGGTACTAAACAGCTGTCAATCTACAGCTCAACATTAGTTTCATTGATTAGACTAAAATAATCTGCCTCTTATTTACTTAATTTAAATGTATACAATTCATTAGGTTGACCTACATGATACAGGATGCTTTTCCCAGTCCTGTGTTCCATATTCCGTTTAAAATTACAGACCAAGTTCCTATGGCAACGTTGCTTATAAGATAGTTGACCTGGTTCATTAAAAAAAATTATAATATATGGTAATTAATATATTTGGTACAATGCTGGGAAATACAGAGTGCAGCACATGACACTAATCCTTAATACACAGTGTGGGGGAAGTGCTGTCTGTGTATAGTGGGCCTTTGTAAAACTCTATACATTTAATATATGAGCTTAAGGGTGATCAAATGTGACTAAATAATTTATTTGAAGGAGATCATGACATCTGTCAGGAGAAGTGAGCAAACCATATTATGGATATTTAAATTTCTTTGATAAATCTTTTCAGTAACTATTCTATTTTCAGAGCTTCATGATGCCTACAAAATATGTATATACAGCCTGTATATAATTCTAGACATGCATGGTCTACGTGACATTTAAATGAGTTTTATTTATTATACCTTCATTATTAATTATGAAAAGGCTAAAACCTGAAAATATACATGCTTCTTATCATAAAATAATTATGGTTTTATAATTTTTGCATCTTTTCAGTCATTCAGAATGTAAGCACATGTACAATTTCAGAAAAATTTGTGACTGAAAGTCAGAATTTGATTTCGCTTATGAAGATTGTAAAATGGGTTAGATTTTTTTTCCTTCCTTCTGCATTTCAGAGAAAGTTGCAGGGAGAAGCTGTGAGCAAACTACCTCCCTGGTACGCAGATTGCAGACATGTACAAGGCCTCCTCAGGCCAGAGAGGGTAGGAGAGGAGAGAGGGAAGACACCAGAAGCCTTGGAGAAGGTGGGGCACTGCCTTTTTCCCCTGGGGCCCAGTGTGGGTAGCATCATAAAAAAGTGGTCCTTGCATCTGAAATAAACTTTTTTTTTTAATCCCTCCACTACCTTGTCATTCTTGGGAAGAATACCTTATACAGAGTTTTCTAATATGGCAGATCCTTTTTTGTTATTGTTGTTGTTGCCAGATTACTTTGACATTTAATATATAAGCATATGGAATATCCATCACATATAGAACAAGTTTGGATTGTGATATTTTCTGCAATGAGAATGTAAGACGTTCCTGACCATCAGTTTTGAGTGTGAATGCAAGTTATATAAAATTAGGCAAAGATATGGGCAAATATGTCACCTCTATGTAATTTCTAGATTTATAGAATTGGGGTATTTTTCTGGGTTTCTAAAGCTGAAAAATGTAAGAGAAAATAATGTTTTCCAACTGACCTTTAAGAGGTGTATTGTTATTTCTAAGGGTTTGGTACATAGAGACTTCCCAAATTTACTTTGGAAAGCTGTTTAGAACATTATAAGTAGTAGCAGTTACCCAATATGTCATTTTGAGCCTGGCGACATAGAAAAAGGAAAACCTACCATGCAACCACTGAAACAGGCTTGTATCTCAAATTATTTAGGCTTCTAAGGTTTGATATATAGGATTATCATAAGTGAGATCTGAAATCCAACCAAGATGGAGAAATATTTACGTACTGGAATATTTTTTGTCTTTGGTTTACATGGCTCATACCCTCACTTTCCTTGTAGAGAGTCATGCTAGCTCCTGGTCCTGGATAAAATTTTGAAAGAATTATCTCACCTAATAGCTTAGTAATAGAAGAGCTGGACTGCTGCTGCTATAGTTTTAAATCTCTTTGGGAAATATAGTGCACAAATTTGGGCATATTTATTCTGCTTTAAATATTATAAATATTCATATTATAAATAAAATTAAATGTTTTTAATTTTTACAGATTCTTCAAATTGAATCATGAGACTGGCCACCAGGAAATGCACATCAGAAACCCTACAAACCATATACCCCTCTAGATTCAAAACTCAGAGTCCTCACCTAAGACCAGGTACTTCTACTCCTTTCAGAAATACAGTTGCCTCTGATTATTATTTTAGACGTGACATTGATGAGGTTGTTGTATACTTTTTGCATTATTTTAGACTTACAGAATCACACAGATCTGCAGTGACACCTGCACATTGTCCAGTCCAGCCCACCCTCTCAAGGCAGGCTCCATTGGCAGCAGGTTTTGTAGGGCTGTGTGCAGTCAGGTTTTGGGTATCTCCAGGGATGGAGACTTCACAACCTTTCCAGGCAACCTGTACTGCTGCTTGATCACCTACATAGTAAGTGTTTTCTTGTGTTTGTCATGTATTTCGCTTTGTGCTCATTGCCTCTTGTCCATTCACACAGCATCACTGCACGAGTCTGGTTCCATCCTCTACTCCATTTCAGACACTGACAGTCATTGACACATTGACAGCTTTATCAATCACCCTCCCTGAGATTTATCTTCTTCAGGCTTAACAAGCATTCAGCTATAATGTAGAAGACCTTGAAATAAATTTGCAGACAGTAGACTAGATAATTCTGGGTGAGGAGTAAGCAAGGGAGAACACTGCTCTGTCTGAGCAGAGAACAGCAAGCGCAGTTAGTTTTGAAGGCCAGAAACAATGCTGTGGTTAGAACACTAAGCTAGGAATGAAGTTTCAGGTTTCAGACTTCATTTTCTGCAGTCTAGAAATTGTTTTTAACTGAACAAATGAAAGCTGTGTGAACAATCAGATTCAGGACTTGGTTAAACTTGAACTTTCACTCTGTTTGTCCTTCAATTCACATCTAACTCTTTTTCCTTAAAGATAAAAGTGACTTATCAATAATATTCTTGTGCTAACCAAAAAAAATGACCCTGTAGTAATAATCTCACAACTAAATTGTTCATATTTGCTTTAGAAAAAAAGATTCAAATATTAAAAAAAATTGTGCTTCAGAGAGAGAGAAAGAGGAAAAGCCTGTTAGTGCATGACACATCTTTTCCGCATATAAACAGATCTTGTAATGTTTTAATTCTGAACAAAGTCAAAAGACTTCTTTTCTGCAGTTGCATGAAAACAATAGACGACACTACTTAGTTTTTTATATTTGTAAGTAGTTATTCGTATGATCACTAATAAGCTCTGTTTTAAATTGAATTGAACAATAATTCACATCCTGCTTAATTTCTACCCTCTCTTCCATCTATTAATAAGCTGATGATCATATATGTTATTAATGTGACTACTTAAGGAATTACTTGAAGTAGCTAGAAAAGAAAAACCAATTAATTTAGGCCAAAAAACCTCTGTGCAAATAATAGAATTGTACCTAAATGATCAAGCCAATGGTTTCCAACATTTATAGAATGGTGTCCTGGGTTACAGAAAATTCTGGTATCCACCTTTTCTCTTTTCTCCAAATTTTTTTTTTGCTTTTTGGTGATTTGCCTCCTGTAAAGAGACTGAACTGCTAGTGATTAATGACTCAAACATTCAATTGCCAGCAGTGACTGCTCAGGTGTAAGAGACTGGAATATTGATGCTAATGGCTCAATCAGCAGTGTGCTTTGCTGACAATGTGCAGAGTGACCACCCACGCCAAGTGCTGATGGCATGCGCATCCTGCACTTTAGACTACAAGCTGGGTGTTGAACAAGATAAGGAGAGAGTTAAGTCCTGCTAGATGGGGTGGTTTCTTCGTCCTTACACAAATAACTCAACTGTGATAACTCCCCTTTGGGGAAGTATTGAAGAGGAAGCCTCAAGGTGTTCATCTCTGCTGTTAAGCCATAATGGATCCACCTGTGCTGACAGGTAGTTGTAACATCTTAGAATGTGTCAAAGACTCCTGAAATATTCCGAGATCAAGTATTACATCATCCAGAGTAGAACTCCCCACCCCAGGGAAGGTACCAGGGCTGTTCCTGCCTAGCCTAAGCCCAATAAAAGAATACACTCAGACTTCACTCAACAGTGGGGTTTTTTTTCCTCACTGCATGGGACTTTCCTTGTGACCTGGGGCTTCCATCACCACCTTGATGGATACAGACCCACCACTTCAACAGGACTACAACAAACACTTCAACCAATGAACACTGAAATTGCAGCAACAAAGTCTTATCACTCGATCCAATGAGTGTCTTGTGGGTCCTTCCAGTCACCTGGGGGATGCACAGCCCTGCTTCAGCTGTCTGTACCAGCACTGCAGCCTCACCCCAGCGCCATGCAAGTGTCTGCCAGTATCTAATCCCAGATTTGATCTAATCTATCTGCCAGTGCTGACTCTCTAACCATTCCTGCCAGGTTTTCCAGGCATGTAAGAGGTGAACCACACAGAAGGGTAGCCCATCTTGTCTCTGTCCTGTGGTCATATTTGTTTTTTCCAGGTGGGGGAGGCTGGTTGCCATCTCGATTTGGTTGGGTGGGGCTTGGGAAGTTTCTCTTCATCAGTTGGTTTAACCCAGTTTTATTGGTGTTGTTATTAGCATTTCTTCTTGGTAAAGAGTTATTTTCTCACTTCCATTCAAGTGTATTTGATCTCTCTCTGTATTTGAGAAATCAGGGGTATTGAATCTGAGGGAGAAGACTTTTGTCCAGTGTCTCTGCCCCTTCAAATTGCTTCAAATCAAGACAAAGAGACACTTTCATTTTGCTTTTTAAACTATAACTAGACTATAAATTATTAAAGCATGGAGAAAAGATGACAAATGGATTTTGTGCTTGTCCCTCAATTTATCCTGATTTGTGATAGTTACCAGACAGATAAAATAAAACTCTGACTCTCATATTGTGGAAGCTGGCACAAGGTTGAACAAACTCACTCCACCTCCAAACCCCATCAACATTCTAGACTTAGCATGAGCTTCCATAATGCAGAAATGAGATTTGCTGAAACTGGCCTGGAGATATTTGCTGTGTTAGATTTGTTGCGTCCATACTATTATCTTTTTCATAAATTCTGTAGCTAACAAGAGACGCCTAATTTTTTGCAATGTTCTGATCATTTATATATCCTCAAATTCCAGAGCAGTGATTTATACTCATCAACATTCAGACTCAGAATTGAGCTCAGGATTTTGGAACATTTTTAATAGGCTTTCTGCTTCTGTGTTTTTTCTTTTTTTAATCAATTTCTTATTTATCTTGGATATTGGTTATATAATACTAGTCCTTCTATACAGTATCTTTTTTTCTTTTACTAAATAGCTAACGTCTCATTTTTCTCTAAAAGTAAATTAATGCAGCAATCTAGATTTCAAGTCCCTGTCCAATAAAATATACATGTTAATTACATCATAACAAGGCTAATATTATTAATATACCAGAGAGAATTCAGAAGAGAAAGCAAAATTAATGTCTTTGACTACATGACTTTATGGAATAAAAACTACAGGTCAAAATTAAATAAAAATTAGTTCTGAGACCAATGAATCACAAATGTGCCAGGAAATTTTCTGTAAGTATTATCACTGGGAATTTAGGATTAGAATTGCATAGCTGTGGAAGATATGTCTCAGGTTTCATTTCCTCAAAAGCATCTCTGAATGGGCAAAAGCAATTTCTGCTTGTATTATTATAGAGCATTAAAAACCATGACATGCTTAGACAATAACATTTGTGAATAAAAGAAGAAATCATGGGATTATTTGGTTATTATAAAGAGAGATAGATGGAGGGGAAAAAAAAAAGAAAATCCATTCTAACACACATAAACCTCAAAGAACATTGTTTCCCTCAGCTGAAACATCTTATGTACTACTTCTCAGTTAGTCTGGCGTGTAGGAAGGATGCTACTAGTTACTGACCAATGAATGTCTTTAATGAAATCTTTGAAATTGTCTGCAAATGGAGAAATCCCATCTAGGAAAAGCAGGGGGGGAGAGTAGCAGTTCTATTTCTATTCTTCCAAGCCACTGATTGCCATGAACTGTGGCATTCACTTTCAGATTAAAATATCTAAACCCATTTGTTCATATGTGAACATGAACTATATGTGAACTAAGTATCTTTGTCATATATTCAAGAAAGATTTAGTTAGTGCAGAATAACTCCACTGACAAGGAAACTCCTACAGGCTTACCGATGACCTACTTAACCCAGTGCTCTGGCTTTGATAGTAGCATTATTGCAGGCTGATGAGGGAATGTGGCACAGTCTGTAGCATAGGAGTCTGGCTGCTTTTTGTTTGAAGTCTGTTGCTCTCCTATGCCCGTTTGTTGTGGTTTAGGAGTGGCATTCCCTTATTTAGTGCCCTCCTCATCCCCCCCACTCACTCCCCTCCCTCCTCCATGGGAGTTACAAAAGGCAGAGATCACAGGCTGAGACAAAAACGATTTACTGTAAACAAGATAAGAAAACAAACAGTAACAGCAACAATATTAATAGTAATAACAAAAGTATACAAAAAGAGGGTGATTTACATGCAAAACTGGTGTGACTGGCGTGACCCTGAGAAAATGAGCAAAAGTGTGGGTGGATCCTCTTGTGCCACCTTTTTTTCCTGACTGTTAGCCATGCCCCTTCTTCCGGGAAGTGAAAATCCCTTACTTCCACCCCTCAGTGATGCTGTGGGCGGTAAAAAATAACAACCCAGACATGCCCATACAGCTCCAGGTTCCCCCCTTTCGCAACTACTGTGAAAAATTGACCCTGTCCTTGGCTGAAACTAGGACACCCTGTAATTCTCCAGTTTTGTGTTATGGTTATCAGAGGGTACATCCTTGCCAAATATTTTCGTATTTTCTGTTGGACATGTCCTTGAACTTACCCAATGGAAGTCAATAGGTGAAAAAGTCACCCTGATATAAACAGTGCAATTCTGCTGCTACCATTCAGGCTCTAGGGCCACTTGAGGTGCCCTAAAATATGACCTTTTCTTCTCCACCTGCTCCAGCCCATTCTGGTCTCATGTGGGTCCTCTGTCAGGTATAACTCCATGTGGAGAATTAACTGACCCTGTGAGCATCTGAAATAGCATCAAACACTGTTGAGATATGTGAACATTGAGAGCTCCAGAATCTGGCTCAGTCACAGATACATCTATGCAGACCTCCACTTTTAGCTGTCATAATTTCAGGTTCACTGATACTCCACCATCTGACATGTATAGTCTTCCCTCAGATATAGGAGCTCTGTAATAAGTCTGTAAAATAGAAGATTTTTTTTCATCATGTTCTCAGTTGTCAGAATCAAAAAGTGTAAATTAACAAATTTGACATTGAGTACAACAACATGTACCAAAATGGTTTTGTAAGGGAGTGAAAGTTCATAGTAAAGCAATATTTTTCCATTGTTTCCAGTAAACAATACTCTGATGAGAGAATATAAGAAATATAGAAAGAATATTACACTACGACTGGTCTGTCTTTTAAGTCATTCTTATTAAACTTGGTCTCTCTGCTAGGGTATATTTCTGCATGGGAACTGAAGTTTTTATTATTAAGAGTTTTCTTCTTCATTTATAAAATTTACTTCCTGACTGGATTATATTTCCCTCCTATATTTACAGCCATGTTATTTCTGAAATACCACAGGTCATTCTATCAGAAAAAAAGGCTGCTGTGTCACACAATATATAGTCTAATCAAGGAGTCTATTCTTCAGGAGAAAATAAGAGCTCAGTCTACAATTATTATGTTGTAACAGACACAAGAGGGAAATGAAATTAATTTTTGAACCAATGTTTTTGAGGCCATAGAATTCCAAAAATATTTTGATCTCAGGCCCACCTAATTTAGAACTAAAGGTAGAAGGGAAAAAACTCTAATAAACCCAATAAACTAGCAGAGTTTTCCCTCCCTTATCCACTTTGGAAATTGTTAATTTTCTGAAAACTGCATTTCTGCTGCACAATCATTGACCGTAATATTCAGTATTCTGTTAGTCTGAAGGTTGTAGGAGTTGAACCTTTCTGCTAACAGATTATGATCCCAAGAATATTAAGTATACGCTTCAGTAACTAGGTATATGTATTTATATCCACTGAAACTATGTGACTAAAAATTGAGCTTTCAGGATAAAGATTTCAATATTTTTTTTTTGCTGAACCGAGAATATGTTCAACAAAGGAATAAAGCCTCCTCCTTATATATATTATTTAAGATGGAACAAAAGATATGTATACTTTATTCATGTGTCCAGGCATTTCATTTATAGTTCATAATTTAAAAGGATGACAAGGATCTAATAATGGTCAAATTTATAAGAAGAGCAAGTCTTTAATTTTCCTTCTTTATTAATCTATGCTTTTGTCATGAATATATCCAGTGCTTCTATTTGCATGTCTTCACATGCAGCTTAGCATACAAGGTGGGATAAAGACTGAAACTACCTGTCTTTCTTGAGTGCTCAGCAGTAAGTAAACTTGAGTTCTGACCACTGGTTCTGAAGTTCGCTGTGGGTCAAATATTTAACGCACTGAAACTGGGAAATGAAGCAAACTTATACTGAAAGGGTGAACAGTATGCACACTTTAAAATTTAGTTGTCAGTTGTATTTTTATGGAGGAAAAGATAAACATGAGTGTGCAAGTTACTTTGAACAAGCTAGAAGTAAATTATGTGCTGAAGGACAGAAATAGAAGATGACTATTTAATTTTCTGAGTGAGATACCTATAAAAAGTGACCCACATCTCAATTCCTTGTAATTTCTGTTTGCTTGTATATAATGATGTGTTACTATTCCAGGAAAGAATAAAAAATAGCTTAGGCTTTCTGCATAAGAGAAAAGACTCTAAGAAAGGTCTTCATTTAAAAGATACAGTAATGCTTATGAAAGGATTTTCTAAATGTGAACCATCTGGTTACTTTGACAATTTGGACGTAATTTTTATTTTAGCATAGTAAGCTCAGAATTAACTGTTCTGGTCATTATTGATAATAGTGGATCCTGCTGCACATAGTTTGGAAAATATGCTCCATTCCTGAAGTAATCATTATTCTTTTAACTAAAATACTATAATTCAGTGATGTTTACTAGTTCGGCAGGCAGAATTGACTATTATAAATATACGTAACATTTATTTAAATGTGTTCATGTATCTACCCAAACCCACCAAGTAGTCGCATGTCATATCTCAAAAATGAAGAATTATGTGTCTTCTCCAAGAAATATAAAGGAAACTGAAACATCTAGAGAAAAATCCATTCAAATTCCTTGGTTATTCCAGATCTAATCTTGTAAAGGAAAGTTAATGCATATGAATTCTCATTAACTTCAAAGGGATTTTGCAAAGTCACAAGATAGTTTTTTCTAGGACTAAATATCATTGGAGCCAAAGTGTCAGAAAGAATCATCAGAAATGATCCAGATTTACACCATAGAAAATATTTACAAAGTTAAACTTCTACTCGTATCTAAATCTCATCTCTGCACATTTGAATAAGTATGATTTAAAAATCATTCCAGTACAGTTCATCTTTTCTTAATAAAATTGATTCATGTAGTTGAAGTCCTAGCCAGGGCTGTTAGAGTAGCTAATTTGAAGATAAATCTCACTTTTAAGGAAAGATTTGACCCTTGGATGCACACATGCAACTTTCATTATGTTAATGGAAGCCACATTCAGGCATCCAAGGGCAAAATTTGTTCCTTAGCAAAATGATGTAAAATAAACAGATAATAAAGTGCATCAGTGCAGTCAGGGAAGCTAATTACATAGAAGAGATTTCCATTGGGGTATGTCTAAATGCTGGGGAGGGAAACTTTTGAAATAACATCCATAAAACTCACTAGCTTATAAAATCTAAAACTTTCTAACAGTAAAGTGAATTTTATTCTCATCCAAATAGATGCTTTTGTGAATAAAACAAAGCAAACCAAGAGAAAATAAGTCACCCAACTAGAATTTCTAAGTTATTTTTTTTCATGTGGAAGAAGAAATATAAAAAATGGGTGAAGGACAATATTTATTTTTAAAGACATGCTCAAAACCACAAAACACTGTAAAAGGATTCAATATATTTGCTTAAATAATGTTAATATTGCATTTACTCATACTGTATATTTCTTTCTGCAAGGAGTACAGAACTATCACAAAAAGGTCTAGAATGTGTTAAGTTCTGCACAGAAAAATACAGATTTCTTGCTGTAATCAACACAATCTGATATCAGACAAAATGAGCCCAACACAAGAGAAGAAGTGTTTTCACCCATACAGTGCAAAAGTACAGGGAAAGTATACTGATTGTCTCAAAATGCCAAGTGTTGACTCTGACTCTTCAGATCAGTATTCTTGTTTTCAAACACATAGTATTGAAAGGAAAGAAGTTTTCCTATTTCTTACAGGATACACTTTCAAAGTCTTTTAATGTTGCTTTTATCAGACCCCTTCTGTGAAGCCACTGATCTACTTCTCTTCAGCTGGGTATCCATTAGTAAGTGAAACAATTACCCTCTCTTCTGGGATTTTTGCCAAGATAGACCAGCTGACTTTTCTCAACAGAAACCAAAAGAAAATGAGAAAGAAGAGGCAATTACCAGATCTAAAAAAAAAAAAAAAAAAAAAAAAAAAGAGAGATGGGATTAGGAAATCCCATTATATTTGTATTATTTTCATTTCTTGGGTTTTAGCTTGTATACTACTGTATCATAAAAGGTTGGACAATTTATTTCCTAACATTATATTTTGTATCCCAAGAAAAAAACAAGCAAGAAGGAAGGTACAGCCCTCATATCTACTGTGAACATATTTATTCTCTTGGTCAGGAGGAAACTTTCCCTAATGATATTTATTTTGCAAAGAAATACTGACCTGAAATAATTCAGAGAAGCAACTGTTACCATTCAAGACAAAAGTAGAAGCAAATTTAGTCCAAAAGAAATAAACTATATACTGGTTGGACCTGTTATTTTGTTCCTCCAGGGAAGAACTTCAATATTTTTTCTTGCTGAGTAGGCAACTGGTTAACATCTTACGGTAGTAGCAACTAACACTGAATACATTGTACACTAATAGAAATGGATAAGGATGTGCATCTTTCCAATGAGTTTTTTCCTCATGTAAGCTCCAGTATGACCTTCTCCACATAGCATGAATTTGATTAGTCACACCTCTGAACTGCTCTCTTCTAACATGTGGAGCACCTTGAGAATGACCAACATCAGAAGCTAGACCACTAGGTGCTACAGAATGTTTGCAATGAATAGCGAAACAATAGCATTACACACATTTTCCAGTCAGTCATTTTTATTTTAATAAGATTTAGTCACAAGTGCAGTTTTGGTGGTGCATTTAATTTAATGCATTGCCCACTAACAGTCTGCATACTATTGTACACCTTTCTTACTTTTACAGAGCTATTTTTTTCAGTGAGGTGCTCTGAGGCGCCCTCCTGAACAGTCAAGACTGCAAAATATTAGCTGGAAAGTACTCTCAGAAAGAGTGGCCTTTTTCATTGCTTAATGTGTTCCCCTTCCCAGATTTTACAAGTCCTCTATCTTACAAAAGAATCTCTCTTATTCACTGTAAGAAAATCTTTTCACTTCAGGAAAAAACTTAGTTACAGTTAGCAGGTTTGACTGAGCCCCTGGAGGTTCTACTTTCTGTCTTTCCCTATGCTATGTCTTTTACAGGCAGTTAAAAAATACTCTCTAGGCAGCTTGGAGAAGGTCATCCAAGTGGCCAGACATAGTAAATATACCAGACCAAGCTTTGTGAAATCTAGTCTGATGGGAATCAAATATTTTTGTCCATTTTTACCTCATCCTGTTATACAGTTAGTAAAACAGATGCCTTAAAACCAAGCAGCATTTCTAGTAAGTTCTTTTTTAGTGTTCTGTATTCCCCAGGGTACTCTAATCCAAAATCTTGGTCTAGGAGAGTTTTAAACACTGGGAATTTTGGGAAAACCTTTCCTTCAAAAAAGCCAGACCAAAACAAACAAACAAAAAAAGAACAAAACCAGAGCAATCTTGTAGATCAACAAGAAGAAAATATAATATCCAGACTTTCCAAGCTTTCTTGTTTGGAAAAACAGTTCTAAAATAGCTGAAAAGATTTTTAATATTTTTTTTGGTTGGTTTGGTTTTTTTATGTTTTTTTTGAATGAGGTTTTCTGGGTTTTTTTTTGGTTGGTTGGTTTGGTTTTTTTTTGCAAACTTGTTTTACAATGCTTATTTAATTTCTCTTTTCTTGTTATGTTCCACATTTTTATAAAAATATATTGAAAAAATAGGGCCAGGGGGTAGAAAAAAACTGCGTGACAGAACAGAAAGAAAATACGTGATAGCTCAGTAGATAAAATGTTTAGCATATATTAATAGACTTGAAATATTCTTCAATAAAGTCTTTGTGATGAACTTGGTCTTCATGTGTGAGATATTAAAACAATAGTTAAATCTCAATGTGTGGTACATTAGCTGGAAGGAAGTCCTACAGTGTCAGCTATCACGATTTATATAGTGTTTCTCTTAACATCTGAAGTGAGATAATAAGTGTCTTGGCTAGCTAGCTGCTTAGGACTTCTGCAACAAGTTTCAAAATATTTAGCAACATTAAAAAGTGAAATGTCTTGACATACTATAAAATTATATATAAACACAGACATATACAAACACATACAAACAAACATACACAAATATTTGACTTCTTTAACTTGTGTTTTGCCGTATCAAGAAATTTCAAAAATCTTAAAACTGGATTTAACTAGAGAATAAACATCTGGTCTCTTGACTTAAACAATATAGAGATTAGGGTCAATAGCAGATTTTAGCCTAGGTTTTAACTGAAGATACAGATGCCAAAAAATTAGTTGATTTTTTGTTATTTGTAGGTGTGAAAATTTAATGCATAGAGCTACAGTGATTGAATAAATAACAGAAAAAATATGGAAAAAGTGTAGTACTGGGAGTTGAGACTGGCAGCCTGCCAAAAGGCTTCACCTTAGTTTAGACAGAGAATTTTTATAATTGACCAAAATTATAACACAAAGTACCTCTTGTAGATCTATGAATATAAATAATTCTTATAGAAAAAAACCCCAAGAGCTAACATAAATATGCTTTAGGAGAAAAGTCTGCAGACTTCCTACATGATTTTACAAACATAATTGTTTTAGGAAAGAAGACAAGCGAGATCAGCCTTTGAACTGTCACTCTTATATGTCCTTCAAAATATGCCCTTTGGGGATAATGAGTTCAGCAGACATTTTGATCTCCTCACATATACCTTGAGACACTTTCAAAACTGAAGGGGTAGCATTTCAAAGTCCTGCCAAATACTCAAACAGCCAATATTTCTTTTTGTCCTGAGCTAGGCTGTCATCACCATGCAATAATTAAAATGGCACGGCTTTCCCCTTTGTTGGGGGAAGAGTTGTCAATTCAGTTATTGTGCAAGCTGTGTGTTTTCAGTCCCAGGAAAGGCCATTACCTGAGCTATTTGATTGTTTCAGATTTTAAGAGAAGATAAACTCACTGATAATTGATGATAACTGATGATGGAGCCCTAGAAGCAGGACAATGAAAAGCCCATTACAGATGAAAGTGTCTTCACATAAATTATGTTGTCATTTTATACATTAGAATAGATTAAGATGACACAGATTGCAAATGCATTGGGGTTGAATTTGAGTTTCCAAAGTTTTTTCTCGTTTTCTGCAGAAGATACAGATATTAATACTCTTTTACTGTTTATTATAATTTCAAAATGATGCATCTAAGTTCAGCCCCAGCAGAAGTCCTGAAAGTTTAAGAATTTCTCAGGATTGTACTGTGACTGCTGCTGACTAAATTTATAACAAAGAGGAGATAAGCACATGCTCTTTTTTCAGGTAAATTTTTTAATATGGGAATCATAACATTAGCAAGCATGCAGATACCTAAGCTGTGTTGTTAACACTTGGTAGTGCTTTCATCACTAGAAAAGTGATCTATTAATGACAAAGTTGCCAGAAATGTATTAGACATGAAACTAAACATAATTTAACTCTATTTCAACTGCTGTTACAGAAATTTTCTTCGATATGAATGACCGTTACCTAACACATGGTTTTCCAAATCCAGCTCATTTACAAAAATCTATCAGCAGTCCCTACTTGCCTTCAGCTCCCTTCACCTCCCCCCCGCTTAGTTTTTCTAAATTTAATTTAGAAGCAAGAATAAAAGTAAAATATCTAATTAATTGACTGGGTAAGCAACAATAGTCATAAACAGTGAAAAAATGAAACTAATGTACAGGGTAGGATATTTTCTGCCCTATTCTTCATCTTTGGCTAACTTTTGTGTGTAATGTGGAGAAAGGTGCATGGCTACATCTTCCTCATACTTGGGCTTGCAGGAGATGGTTCAGGTCATGTGCTACAAAACAGAGCAGCACTAAGGGACCTATAAAGTCTGTTAAATGGGAAATATTTCTCCATCCAGTCCATCAAAACAATTAGAATAGTGATCTTGGTCTTTAAACAAGTAACAGTTGCTAAAAATTTTTTTTATATTATTTTTAAGTACCAGGAATGGTTTTCTTCCAACGGAAAGCAGGAAATTCAGGCCTATTATATTATTTTGCATCCAAACAGCATATTCTTCCTCTGTCTTCTTTATAGTTGGAGGCAGGTTCTGTAGTCTGTGTTTCAGCTTTTGTCTCCTGTGCAATATTGGAAGAACTACAGAACAAAAAACTTAGCAGTAAACATATCAGTCAGTAATCAGCAGAAATGATGGAAGAAAAATACCAGATAGTTTCATGTTGAAAAAGGTGCAGGAACTTCAGCACAGAGCAGATATCCCAGAAAAAGGGAAGGGTTAGGCAGTCAATGAAATGATTCTCTCAGCCTTGATTCCAGGCCCCCCACCATGCTCTTTGCACTTACTGAAACCATACCTCCTGCTGTTATATCAACAAAACCTTATCTTAAATGGCATTCAGAGCATCGACTTCAGGAGTCAGCAAATTCAAGTATATACATCATCAGTCTTCTATAATCTTATAATCACTCAGCAATAGGTGTAATTCTTGTTCATCAATACTTACAGATCTAATAAAACATGAAATATGAATAACTGGTTCCAGTATGGTACCTTGTCTTTTATTAGCCCATGGGGAGCAAAAGACTTTGACTTCCACATAACGAGAATAAAACCAGCAACTGGAGATAGGAGCAGCTGCCAGATCTCTACCTCCATGCTGTCAGGAATCAGCTGATGTTGCATTTTTAAGTTTCCAGGCCATCTGCCTGCTCACTTTGCATTTTCTTCCAAGTGTCAACATACCAGCTCTTAGAGCAGCTCACAGTGGAAGTATCATGACATGAGAAAGTTTGTATCAGATGGCACACGTAGAAAAAACCTTAACTTTTACCTTGGATGTATAAATTTCCACTTAACCTCCAGAACAGATTGAGATATCTAAGTATCAGTAGTTTCTTTGTGTGGCAATAATTTCACCAAACTTCAGATGGCAAAAATTGGACAGTAGTCTAATGCAGATAAGTACATTCTCCCCATGGAAAATAAAGAGACAAATCTCGAATGTGATTCAGCTCACATAAAATAACTAGCTTAGACTTCAGATGGCTGAGATCAGTTTCTTACAGTGACTGATCTTACAACAGAAAGTTAAAAACTCATTGAACTGAAAGAATTATCATCCAAAATTAAATTAATACATCCTTAAATTGAGCTGGTTGCTGTCAGATGGTAACATCTTTGAGTGTTAGAATGTGGGCATTTGGTTGGGCAACAATGAAAAAACCTCCTTTACCAGCAAACACATTTGTATGAAACTAGAATACTCAGATTTACATTATCTATGACTGTGCAGATATGAAGGCAACCATTCACTTTCTGATTGTGCTGGATTCATTGCTGCTTGTGATCAGATCAGATCAGACTTTGACCAATAGCAGAAACATGAAACAATTGAGAAGTGGAATCTACATTTGGGATTCCTGAAAGCCTTGAAGCCTTTTAAAAGCGGTATACCTTTTTAAGCTTACTGCTTTAACTGAAATACTAGTTCTATTAAAAAAACCAATGCCCTCCCCCACAAAAAAACACAACCCTAGCACCACCACCTCTCCCCACAAAACCAAACCAAAACATAACACCAAGACCAACAACCAAAATCCCCTAGCAGTGAAATCTTTATATTGTCCCTGTAGGGTGAAAAAAAGACAAGCGAGTTGTTGAAAATAAATGAAGTCCATGGCTGTCCAGACATCTTCACATCCTCATTTTATTTGATAATTTCTTTCTGAGGTGTGAAGTCATGGCATCTTGACTTTCTTAGTGTATGTATTTTTATGAAGATATTAGAGAAATCCAAAGGTACATTCAGAGTCTTTGAGCAGCTACTGCAGAGACCTGTCTCTCAAACAAAGTTCTAAACTACACTAAAAACCTTCCAAACTTTTCAAAACTTAAGAGAGTTACTGGACACTATCCTGAGTGTAAGAACATGAGAATCAAAGTTTGGATCATTAGAATAGCTCAAGAAATATCCAATAGTGGAAAAACCTCCAACAAAACTGTAATGTAATGATATACAAAATCATCTGAGTCTTGAGAGTGATATGAACAGTAAGGATCTACATGTAATATTTCATAAATTTGTATTTTAAATTTAAATTTCATTTGTTAAATTTAAATTTCTTAACTTAAATTCATTTCAATACCGATACTGTTCTTAAAAATTATCCTACTCAGTCCTACGCTATCTTATCTATATTTTATTACTTTTTTAAATCCAAAACACAGCTTAAATCTACATACAAACTATCTAATAGTATTCTAAGTTTGCTATTTTGAGCAAACTATTTGTTTGTTTTTCTGCTAGCTCATTTCTTTCTGCCCTTTAAATAGTAATTTTCATGTTGGAATTCTATGACAGCAACTATCTATTTCCAAACATCATGAATAGATGTTGCAAGGGAAGTAACTTAGAAGACTTAATAAAGACCTAGGAATAAGTTATGAAGCCCTATTTATCCTTATTCTGGCAACTGCACTACTGAAGCAGTCAAACAAAATGAGTGATGTTACATATGTGTGTATGTATATATGCATGTGGAGATCTATGTATAAGAAAAATGTAATTTAAATACTCCCATTGTGGGTCTGGTAAAGACATTAAAAAGATTTACCTTTTAAAAAAGATTTAAGTTGCATTCAATTTCTGATATCTGTTTCTTATTACCACACACATCTCTTGTCATCTTCCTATAGTTTTGTCTTTATCTGTCCCTGCAGTATCAAGAACATACATTTTCTATACTTAAAGTGACACCAAAAAGTATTCCTAATTTTTTTTTATTGAAGATTCAGGTCAAGGTTATCATAATCATTGTACTATTTGCTGACATATCAGTCTAATGCATTGCTTTGGGGTTATCTAATCAAATCAATCATATTCACCTTTCATTTGAAAGGGCACTTCATCAGTGGGACTGTTAATCTAGGGTCAATAGTAGTTTCATCCAGATTGGAGAAACCAATCATTTAGACAGACTCTTGCTCATTGTCCTATGTTCCCTGTAAAATGAAAATTTACCTACTTTTTTACAGATTTGGGAAGTACATGGGTTATTTTGATTTGTGGCATGGAAGATGAAGACCAAAGACATTATAAATCATTTACACAGCAGATCACATCTTGTCAATTTGACTCTTTACTAATATGAACAAAGTTGAACTATCAGGCATCTTTGCATTTAGGGTGCATGACATACTGAACTTCATTCATTATTTATTTTATGTGTTTTTTTCTTTCTTGGTGCTATCAAAAATTTTTGTCAAGCACACTAAAGATTTTGGAATCTGGAAACTGAGAAAATTACTTAAGTTTTCATATATAGGGGAAATTGATACTGACTTATGTCAGTTAAATTATTCTGGTGAGATGTGATTTTAAACTATTATTCCTCTTATTAACATTCTTACTCTGGTATAAAGAGTCTGGTGTCACTTGTGTTTAAGCCTAGTTAAAAAGCTACACACCATTTAGTATAAATGTTAATCCACACAGGAAGTCTTATTGAATCTGACTGTCATGAAAGGTTTTTTTAGCAACATGGACATGCTTTATTCTCTTTCTGGAGGCTTTGACACTAATGATTTGATCAAAACTGTACTTGCTACTTTTCCATTAATGCAGCCTTTTTAGTTTGGTAGCAAGATAGACCCTGCCAGTCTGTTGAAATCACTTAACGTTTTTTTTTTTAATCACCGTTGTCTCTTTAATAATATAACTGACAGTTGGCAAAGTTATTTAGTGAAACATTATGATGACCACTGATGTGACTGTCTATAATCACTCAGTCAGTAACAATAAAGATAGCTTTTATAGCTACCACATGGGTAGTTTATGTATATGTTTGAAAGTGTCCAGACTCTTTTATAATAAACAGGACTCTAAATTCATGTTTTCCTTTAAAATCATCGAGCATTTTGTAAAATTACACTAACAAAGAAAGGACAGTAATAGTCTTTTGAAGTAAAATAAGAGTTATTAAAATGTAATTTAGAATGTGTTTGAAACATGCATTTCAAGTTTTGGCAATGACATGGTATATATATTGAAAAAAAAAAATAGAGACACATCTCATAAAAATTCCAGTTCCAGTGCCTTTGCCAAAGCAAAACTCATGTTGATTGCAGTTCTGTAATAGTGTTTTATTTACATAAATTTTCAGAATATCAACAGTTAATCTAACACAGACAAGTCTGCTCAATATTAAGCCTAAGAAATCATATTTCTTTCATGACAAATAATGCTGATTTTACATTTTACCTTGCAAAGAAGGGCAGTTAATTTTCATTTTCTGCTTTTGCTGTATGCACAACTAAGAAATTAAAAACTTCAACCCCTGCATCAGGATTATACGGATGTTTTAACTTCCAAAAGGTTCTTTAAACTCATTTAATTTTTCTTTATTTAAAACCATTCTGTCAGTGCTTCAGTATGAAGAGTATTACTTTATGGAAAGTCTGCAAAAATAATCATAAAGGGAATTATCTTCCCAGTAGGTTATTAAGTTCCCAAGAAGAACACTCCTCTGATTTTCAATATCCAACTGTCTGCTTTAAAAACTGAGTATCATTATTATGCAAAAATGAAACTGTTTTTTTTTTATTCAACTTGAAGTATATATATACATATTTTTTAAATGAGCATGAAAACATCAGAAGTAGTACACAAGCTTGCTACCTGTAACATAATGTCTTAACATTTTCCCCACATGAATGCCTGTGTTGGAAGAAGATGCAACAAAGATGTGCTGATATCTGTTTATTGTAAACAGATGTGAAGGATCTATTCCTGGTCCTACTAGTGCCATTCCTACAATGGATGATATAAATTAGGACTCCACTCTTTGAATGGCAAGTATCATAGTAATATATCCACTATTTTTAGAAAGGTGTTGCGTACTACATAGACAGACAAGAAACACCTTCTAATGCTGAAATTTGTTTTCCTAATATGCTGGTCTGTCATTGGAACTGATTTACTTTTACAAAAATAAATACAACGTGAAAGACCAATGATTTGAACTGTAGGTTTCTTTCATTTCATATTTTTCTTCTTCATAATAAACCTTCATAAAGGTTGCAGCTCACTTAATACCAGATGCAGGCCAGAAAATCTTCCAAAATCAATTAATAAGAAATATCATGTTTTTCCCTATTCTTTACTAAATGGTAATCTATTTAAATCACAATATATTCCAAAAGTAGTAAAGATAAAAGAAGGTATCATAGTTACAAAGTTCCTCTACTTAGAATGAAAGAAGAACAAGAGACCTCCACGTAAGGACAACATATATTATCTCTCTGAATATTAGCAAAAAGTGAAAAAAAATAAAAAGATATAGTAGCACATATATGTGTTCATGTATGTGTGTATGTGTGTATATCGATGTACATATTGGATTAGATACACATACATTAATATTTATTGTAGGAAAATATTACTCTATGTTGTTTGTTTGCTTGTAGATTAATGATTGCTTGGTATATTAAAAGACACTGACTATACACACTTCAGTTACTATTTTAGTTACAGGCAATACATGAGATAAACAACATTTAATTGATAGAATATTAGCAGGTTCAAGTATCTTTTTTCCTTTTTTTTCTGTTTTATTTTACTTTGAGAATGACTAAAAGAAAAAATATGTTAATTATGAATGTATTTCTACTCCTGTTATTCTGTGTTTGTGTGAATACATTTCTACAGAACACTAATCAAGTTCACATTCTGTGTCCTGAGCATGATTTCCTTTATAAAATGGAACTAAGAAAACTGGAGTAAGTTAATGCATTAGAAATATGTCCGATGATTACATTATGTACAGATCTTACTAATATTTAAATGTGTTTAAAATTCTTTCTTTTCCAAGAGAAAATATGGAGATATCAAACCAAAAGAAAAATCTCACATTATATGCATTTCAAGTGTCAATATATGAATAGAGATGGTCAGCTTGAAGTGAGGAAAAAGCCAGTCTATTTTTTTAGATAGAAGGCTAGATCTTAAATTAGTACCTGTAAGTTAGACATATTTTTTTAGTCCAAGGGAAAAAAAGGCTCCAATCTTCACTTCTTGTTGACATTATCTGGAACATGTAAACCAATTTTTGGAATGCGTGACATCCTGACATATATAATATTTTTAACATCTTTTTTTTAAAGTGTATGGAGAGTTGCTGTGATGCAATCACTGAAAAGAAATTACAAATAGAATTAAGGATTAGAAGGAACAGTCACGAATTTACTTGAAGAACAGCAACTAAGAGAGACATTTCTTGCTTTTCCCTTATTCGGATATATGCCTATCCCACCTGCATAAATCTCTTCCTCTTTGATTAAATAAAATTGAATTATCTTCCTGATCAATAGAGAGCACTAGGAAGCACTGAGTGCTTCTCCTTAACACTAGACTTAGGAATACAAAGAGATCTTAAGTATTCTTTGTTTTACTGAACTATGTACATTTGTCTACCTTGGCAAAGCAGGTTTTTTGGGAAGAGGAAAATACTAATACAGCTGAACTGCTCTATTTTTTATATCTTTTCCAATTAATGCAAAATGTTTAGAATTCAAATGTAAAAAATTTCACATTTATAAAAAATACTATATCATATCATATATGATATTGTATCTGATATCCAATGATATCTGGTAATATATCAAATAATTCTGTCTTGATATTCTTAGGAAGTTTTGATTCCTAATGTAAATTAACTGTTTTATGCTGTGTTTTGTATTTGTTCCCTTAGTATTAGGTGTTTAATTTCTAGTACTTTACCACTATGTTCTGTGTACCTCACAGAACTTTCCAAACCTGTGTACACCAATTTTGTTATTTTGTCTGATTTTAGGAACCCTAAGGACAAATTAGTCAAAGAAGGAAAGGCTTGCCTCACCTAAATGCAAGTATACCTGTAACATTTAACAAACAGAACACGCAGTACAACTTTAAATTCTCTGAAAGTAAATAAGACTGATTCAAAGTTCAATGTAAATTAGGGACTCAGATTCATAATTATAAACACTTTTGGGTTTTTGCTTTATGAGAAAGCAGTGCTGATGAAAACATCGCATTAATGGTGTTTGCTTTTTCATTTACTTGGTACACACTTGCCTAGCCAACAGCAAGATAGCTGCACGGGCATCAGTTCACCTACATGCTCTGGAATCAAATTCAGTTATCTAATTATGTTACATAGTTTATCTTGTACAATATAAAAATTGTTCTTCAGTTTTACAGTGGTTTTAGTTACTTTAAAAAGACATAATATTGCTGCAGAGCTATATTACTACTGTCTAATGTGTGCTATCACTATAAAACCAGTATTAGAAGATGCCCCACAGAAGCTGTATTTTAATAAATTGTGAGAATAGCACATTTTAAATTCATGGACTATATCTTTTTAGTACATATTTTAAAAGCTATCTGTCATCTAGTGGATTTAGTTTTGTCTTTAAGAAAACAATGTTTTTAGCTGTAATCAGTCAAACACATTATAGCGCTTTACAATGAAACTGATATTTTACCTAATGTTTAAGTAACTGTTGACCTGAATTTGCACCTGATAAGAAGCAGTCATCAGTACAATGGATGTCATCAAGATTTCTAAATGTGCTACAGAAGCTTAGCAGCTCATACATAATTTACCAAAAGGTATTTCAAAATACAGCCATTCTGCAGAAAGGAAATCCACACATTCACAATAACAGAGTGAAAACATTGCTTACTTCGATAACTCTGTAGCTAATTCAGATTAAAAATCAGTTTATCTTTTCTGTCTCCACAGCAGATAAACAAAAGAAACATATACAAACTTTCGGGTATGCTACAGGGGATTCAGATAATGAAGTTTCTTGAATCAGTTGCTGGAGTAGAAATAACAATCCAAAACCAAAAAAAGATTAATAGGTTGGCCACAAAATCCATTGATTAAAAATACTTGTTGCTATTTGGAAAAAACCCAACCATACTACTTATATTCCAGTACCCATGAGTGTTACTCGGTGCAGAAGATCCCAACAAATGACTGTTGTTGTCTTTGGGGATGGAGTGTCTTTTTTTTTTTAATTTATTTTATTTTATTTTATTTTATTTATTTTTTTATTACTTAACTAAATGTCTGCCCACGCATATTTGTGCAACACTGTCTCCTCTTGGAGTCTGAGATGTTTCTCATTACTAGGGTTCCTTTCCAGGAAGATCTTCATCAACCTTTGTTGCTGATGTTAATGTTGAGGAGCAGGTAGATAGCCCAGGTATCTACGGGTACCCATCAGCCATGGATGACCAAAGAATCACAAAGAACAAGGAAGGGAACTGATAATCCTTTTCCTCTCTTTTGCTTGCAGATTATTCTTCCTCACCACACCCTTTTTACCCAAAATTTTCTCAGGGACTTGCTTTGGATGGATTCTGTGGGTCACCTCTCCTGAATACATTGGTGGGCACGCCATCCAACCATGACATAAAAAACAAGTTGGAACTTAAAACCCAGATGAGTCTTGGGCTTTCATTTAATGATGCGGCAAAGAGAAGTTCCTCTAGTGTATGAGATGATTCAGACAAGAAGGATGGGAAAGGCC
This sequence comes from Manacus vitellinus, assembly GCF_001715985.3. Lineage (NCBI taxonomy): Eukaryota > Metazoa > Chordata > Aves > Passeriformes > Pipridae > Manacus > Manacus vitellinus. The sequence continues at coordinate 26,104,762 of NW_021940682.1, read as the reverse complement.
TCCTCAAGCACCTGCAGTTCTTTTGTGGGATTGATTCTTTTCAATCAATGTCATCTGGGTTCAAGATTAAGGTTGGAGTCAGGGTTGGAGATAACATTATGGTCAGGGATAGGTCTGGGTCTTAAATTTTTACTGTTCTTTAACCAAGGCCTGGATATCCCATTACACAGGGTTGTTGAATAGAATGAACTCCTGCCAGTTTCAAATTCAAATTCTTTGGGAATTACAGTGAAAGTGTGTATCAGTTTAACTTGAGAACTTTGTTTGAGAAATATTATTCTCTTTCCCACCAACATGAACTACGGTGAATCATGACCCTAGCCTCTTGTTGCATTTGGTGTAGAAGTACTTTTCCATTGCTAATTCTCACACTCTTCTACCAAGTAAATCTTGTACATGGTTTCTGATACACTATAAAAATACAGTATTTTATCCCTAAGATATGATATACTTTGATATTTCATTTCAATGCTGTCTGATGAAAAATATTAGGGAAAATAGGGTGAATGTAATTAAAAGGCAGAGAAATATTGTTCAATAACATTTTTTAAAAATGTATTCTCTTAAGAAAATGAAGTATCTTAGTTATTGCAAACTATCAAAGGTTTAAGAAGCAGAAGGTATTTGTATACATTTCATAAATATGGGTTAAAAAGTTATTAGACTTGGTCTCTCATTTAGGATATTATTTATGTTTTACAACATGGTTAATTTTGTCTCTATAATATTTCTCCCTCCCTTTCTAAATTCTATTGCAGTTTAATAAAAGGTAGTATTTCAAATGTAAATCAGAATATAGTAGACCCTGTAATATATAAGTATTTTGAGACCATATCAGCATTAATAGCAGTGAGTTCATATATTTGAATAATGTTCTTGCTAGCTAAAGAATGCATTCTTTAGATTTACATGTGCATGATTTCACCATAAATGACAATAAACCAAGAATGTAACTTAAAAGAACAAGAACAAGCAGAAGTAGCTTCAGGTTGCATGCATTTAACATAGAAATTCTTTTGACAGTAATAGTATTAGACAAAGCAGAACACAGTAGCAGGCAAGTATTCATAATCAGATTTACCTGGAATAATGTAGTTTTCTGTAGTCATCTTCTCTCTCTTTCAATAACTCTAGTTCAGACAACTAAGACATCAAAATGTAAGTGCATATCAGTGAATCTAGGTTGTCTAACAGTATACATTTTAAGCATCTACCTTAAGGAAAGACTGAACGTGGCACTTAGTGCCATGATCTAGTCAAAAAAGTGGAGTTAGGTCATAGGTTGGACTCGATGATCTCAGATGTATTTTCCAATCTAGTTGATTCTGTGATTCTGTGCTTAATATTAACTTAATAATAAATGCAAAATATATAAACCTTAAAAACAATAGCTTTCAATAAAACTTAATTATAAGTTGCATAATTTCTTTTTATATAAATAGAAGTTGTCTTTCTTACACATTTAAAAATAAAATAAAGTGTTGGGAGAGCTAAATCAGAATTCAGTACAAGTTATATGTCACCATATAATTGATTAGTGTATTGTCAGATTAGGAGATCTCCTGTAGAATATTAGATCAGGGAACCAAGAAAATTCAATACATCACTGTTGAATACAAAAACTAGAAGAGAGTTGCCACCTTCATTTAAAAGTGATATATAACTTAAAACTGTTTAATTTTCTAAAATTTTCTCTGAAATCATTATTATGCATTCAGTTGTGCTAATCTATCTCTTTAGAGGGCATGAACATGGTAGGAAGCTAATGAAGGAACCTGACAGAGATCGTAAGCTTTACTTTTAGTTTGATGACCTAACAATAATGCTATTTAAAAAGAACAACTGCCAGATTCTGAAACTGGGAGAGGAGTGATTGGAGAGCAGCCCTGCAGAAAGGGATTATGGGGTGCTGGTCAGCAGCAGGCTTGACATGCATCAGTAGTGGGCTCTGGCAGCCCAGACACCAAACTGCATCCTGAGTGCATCAAACACAGTATCACCAGCGAGGAAAACGTGATTGTCCTGCTATACTCAGTGTTGATGCAGCTTCACCCTGAGCACTGTATGGTGTTATGGGCCCCAAAATTCAAGGATGTGATAGTCCTTTATTGTGTCCAGAGGTGAGCAACAAAACTGGTCAAGGGCCTGGAGGAAATGTCCAGTGAGGAGCGGCTGAGAATTTTGGGCTTGTCTAGTTTGCAGAAAAGGAGGCTGAGGAATGACCTCATTGCTCTCTACAGCTTTCTGAGAAAGGGACATCACTTCTCCCAGGTATCAAATGATGGGACTCATGGGAGTAGTTCAAAGCTGCACCAGGGGAAGTTTAGATTTGTCATTAGGAAGCGTTTACTCACCAAGAGGGTGGTCAAACACTGGAACAGTCTTCCTAGAGAGGTGATTGATGCACCAAGCGTGTCAGTGTTTAATAGACATTTGGACAACATTCTTAATAATATGCTTTAATTTTCATTCAGCCCTGAAGTGGTCAGGCAGTTGGATTGGATAATTGTTGTGGGTCCCTTCCAAATGAAAATATTATATTTATTTATTTTGATTCAATTCAATTTGATTCAATGTGATTCTATTCTGTATTAATTACCTGTTTACTAATGTAGTCAAAGCTAGAATCAGGTCCCACTTCCTCCTGACTAGGGTTTATTACATAAATATTTTTTAGATGCAAGATTTAAAAAAAAGGAGCGATATAATTCAGATGAAATATTTAAAGACTGTTATGTAGGGAAAGCTAGGTGTAACCAAACTTTAGGAAAAATTTTTTTTTCTTCAGAAGAGAAAATGAATATAAGAGAGAATTGAAGACATAGTCTATGAAGGTGATAATCATATGAATAGGTAAAGAGAGACTATAGAAAATGGAATGGGAAAAGTAAATAATTTAGACTATTTCAATGGAAAACAGATAGACTGCAGCTTTTAGAGGATTTTTTAACAGCTTCTATAAAAGGCAGCAAAACAAGAAATATCTGCTCTTGTATTCCAAGGAAGATTTCTGAATTTTAAATGAAACATTGAAGTAGAATCTGAAAATCTATTTATATGTATTTTTGGATTTCAAAAGACAAATAATATCGTCTTTATAAGCCGAAATGCAAAAGGCTTTTAATAAACACAAGGGAAAAAAAAAGATGTCAAAAGCAAAATGTAACTCCAAGGACAGGGCATGTAATTCATTTGGTAAAAAAATTAGAAATATTTCTGGTAATCCATTAACATTATAAAATTATGTTTAGTTAGAAGAATGTTTTTACTTTAGATTAAAATTATATCAGGGCTTTCACTGTTACAGTCTGCCTAGATACCTATTGTCATGTTGGACATGCCAAAATGAGTAAATAAGGAAGCTTTTGTTATGGTTTTCATTACTGAGAAAAAATCCCTACCCCTGAGAATAAGAAAATATTGATGCCTTAAGGCCCTTTTAGATTTTTTGATTTTTCTAAGTTTTATAAGTTTTATAAGTAGTTATATAGCAGAAGTAGATTTAGAAGAAGCAGCATTTCATTCCTTTACCCTTAACACAGAAGCTACATAGATTACCAACCCTCTAACCCCGTTCTGTGCTCCCCATATCAATTCTACCTCTGGATTCCATTAGAACATGTTTAGTCTCTCTCTAAGATAGGCCTGTTCTATTTGGAGAATGCTTGTATCTTGGCCTAAACCACAGAACATGGTCAGAAACTGGGTGACCGTGTACCCTTTGTGCTCTGAAGAAGATTTAGATTGAAGAGGTGGTCTCAAAAGACTCCAGCCCTAATTCCCAAGGGGCGGATGGAGGGTGGTCCAGGGCAAAAGCCAGGAGGTGGAAAAATCTTGGATTGGATAGGCAGTATTATAAATTGTAAACATCTGTAACAGAGAGGCCCGGTCTTGTAACCTGATGCCTCAGAAGCACAAATTAAAACCCTTTCCTTATCTCACCTTCAAAACTAAATTGCCTCCGAGTTTTTTTCTCCCTGAATTTTCTTTTAGGCAACATATTTATAATTGCATCTTTTTTGCTTGTACATTCATTATGTTATTAAAAGGAAAATAAAATTCTGGTATGGTGTGTTATTGTCACTTGCTGATCATTAAAAAGGCTTCTAATGAAGTGGTGATAAAACAGCACTGGTTATATTGTATCTTTGTTTTTATTAATTCATGCATTTTTATTAGTCATCATAAATGGGCTAATTGAAGCTGGGACACTGATACAGACTTATGTTTGGGATTGTAAGGAGAGCTCTGAACTGTTTTAATCATATGCTTGGTATCGAACTAGATTAAGATTAACGAATTTACTTCCTGATGAGATGGATGAAATCTCAGAAAACTTTTACTATCCTCTACACTGTGCAATATGTATTGGCAGTAGGATCACCTAGATGCTCTAACTTGGTAATTTTCCTAGGTAATTTACCTAACTTGGTAATTTGATATGTAGATAGGTAATAATGTAGGAGTTTCTTCATGGCTTGAAGTTGTGGTTGAAATTTTCAGTTTTCATAAGGAATATGAAATTGCAGACTTCTACAGTCTAAATAGAAAGCTCTGATTGTTTCATATCATTAAACCTCAGAACCACAGAGTTATGTATATTGGAAGGGACTTCATGAGGTCCCCTTGTCGAATCTCCTGTTTGAAGTAGGTTCAATTAAATCAGGTTATATAGGCTGTTGACCAGCTGGGTTTATGTGTCCATGGAGGGAGACTCCACAGCCTCTTTGGGTAACCTGTGCCAATGCCTGATGACTCTCATTGTAAAGTAGGGGGTTTTTTCCTCTTTTCTTGTTAGAATTAGGTGTCTTGAGCCATCCCTTCTTCAGGCTGAACAAATACAATCAGTCTCTCAAGGCATGTCATGTGCTTGAGCCCCCTCATCATTCTGCTCCTCTTCTGGACTCCACAAGGCCAATACCTTTCTTCTACTTGGGAATTCAAAGTGATATGGGCAGACATGGTCTCAGAAGTGTTTAAGAGGGGAGGGATCATGTCCTTCAACCTTCTGGGTGTATTCCTGCCTACACAGCCCAGAAGGCCATTGGCCTTTTTTGACATAAGAGCACACTACTGACTCTATTCTACTTGTTTTCTAGCTGGGTTCAGAGGTCTTTTGGTATAAAGCTGCTTTCTGGGTAGGTGGCCTCAAAGCCTCACCATTGTATGGCATTATACACTCCCAGGTTTAGGACTTTGCACTTGTAGCTGAATTTAATGAGATTCCCACAAGACCATATCTACAGCTTGTCAAGTTTTATTTGCTTGCAAGGAGAAACTTAATCTGTCATCCCTCTGAAACAACTAACTGGGGAGAAGCCGCAGTTTGATGGAAGGATAGAGGGCAGAAAATCTGAAACACGCATAAAAGAAATTTCCCCTTCCTATAGCAAGACTTTTTACTTTTCAAAAGACCTGCCAAAAGGTTTTTATAGTATAATCTTTGACAATAGACAGAGCATGAAACTCATAAAAGCCCACTATGTAAGTAAGTAGAAAACTGGAAAAATACAGTTTGATTATGTTTTTTCCTGATTAAAAAAAAAAAAAAAGGTATCTTTCTGGGATTTTTGTTTTGTTACTTTCTGATTTTACTAGAACTTTTTGTTCTCTTTTGGGAAAAAAGCAAAACAACAAAAGCAAACAAACAAACAACCCCTCCAGCAAACCCAGTAAATAACCATGTTCTAAACATTTTCTTTTCTGAGACAAGATTAATATTTTCATGCACTTCTTCTGTTTGTTAAAATCAATAGTAATTGTATAAGTGTACCAGAGAGAAGATAACACACTTAGAATCAAAACCAGATGTTTAGAATTAAAAGGATTCCTACTGGTGCAACAACTCTAATCATAGTCTCCCTGCCTCAGATTAGACCCTTTCTCTTCATTTTAAAGAAAAACAGCCATCTCCACATCTCTTGTTTTTCTTTTTGTGTTCAAAAGGAGTGTTAACTTACACTATATCTTATCTATATCTGCCATTCATAATGTCTCGCATGGACTTGTCTGTGCTTCCCAAGGCTTTTGAAGAATCTTATTCAGTTTCTCTCTATATCAGAGACATTTCATGTTTTGAATCACCTGTGTTTTCTTCTAGATTTTCAGTTCCCTCTGCAATATCCATTTTGAAGGTACAATCTCAGTGAATTTTTCACAGTGGTGTGGACCTGAGTTTTCAGATGTGTCATTTGCCCAGCTGAGTGTCCCTGACATACATAGACTTGACTACACCTCTGCAATAGTATCTCCATCTATTGATACATTAAATAAAAGCTAAACCAGCAATAGTGAAGTGCAACATGAAAAATAGGCATAAAAATAATTCAAAATATTCTAACATGGGCAAGTTTTCTATGCAAAGTATTAACAAAAATATTTACTAATACAACAGAAGGCATGCACTGGGCATTTGCATCATGCAAATATATTATTCGATATTGATCATAAGGATTTGTTTCCAAAAGGAAGTGATATAAACTGTATAAATTCCTGGAATGCTACATGCATGGTTATGATTTAATAAAATGACCTATCAGAGATGTGGCTGTGACACGTCAGTCAAGCCTAGTTTATGAAATTGCTTAGGAATGGTAAATGTAGAACTAGCTGGAGACAATTCTATAATGGGTATTTCCTGTTCCATTCACAAACTTACATGCCAAAAGAAAGTAAGAAATGATCAAACCGTTGGTGAATATTTGTCATAACGTGCAGCTTCCTCATATGTTGCTCCAATACCAGATCTCTTCTTGGCTCATTATTGAGGTGTGAATATTTCCATTCTGATGAATAGACACTTTCATCTGATGTTTTTGGTTGCTTCATGCTGAAGTGAAATGCGTGACTGAACATTTGCAAAATTTGGCATCAAGAATATGAAAGTCTCCCTGTGCAATAGACTAAGATACATGAAACACAGATGACATCATTCTTGAACTGCCAGCCAGTTTCCAGATAAATCTTGTGGAACATATCCAGGAAGTGTGTGTCTGTGATCAGCTAAATATTCTTGCTTGCCAGTGTTTTCTCTCTGACTATAAAACTGGCACAGAATCAGGAAGTCTTAATGTGGTTTTCAGGTCAGGTGAAGAGCAATAAATAGACTGTTTTGAATGTTTGAGTCAAGGGGCGTTATAATGGCGTTTAAGCAGGCTATCTGCACTGTATCATTTCGCTCCAACTAGTGGAATGTTATCTTGTATCATTAGGGAAGTAGAGGCACTGGTGCACAGGTACAACCTATTAGGATCTTGACCTCTAAGGAACATAACCACAGGTTTGAAGGAGTAATGAGTGGTAAATTAGTGATGAAGTTATTAGGACCAGTCAAGCTCCTCTGAGAAGATCAGTTAGATTATATGAGATTATATGTAGAGCTTTTGCAGCAAAAGAACTGTTGTAGTTTTGCAAGAAAAATTAAGACTAGAATTGGGATGGTGTTTTAAGCTGCTATAAAATTCAACTGCTGCTAAAAGTGACAGTTCTACCCTTGTTTCTTTATTTGCATCCTTTTCTCAGTACAACCTGATTTCAGAGACAAGTGGTATAGCTCCTTAATCCCACTGTATTCTTTTCAAATATTATAAGAAAAAAAATACTCTCAATCACATCAGAAAGATGACTTATCTTACTCTGTGCTTCAAGATTACCAGAAGATGCACAGACAACTGAGAATAGATAGATGGGGACAGAAAAGAGAATGGGATAAAATCTTTCAGCTGCAGCATGGTTTTAAGTTTTAAACAAACTTCCCCGTTTTAGTTCATGCTTCCCATGAAAAAAAAAAAAAGTGTGTTGAATCTACTTTGTCATTTTCCTCTTATACTTTCTTATATAACATAAATTTGGGGAAACTGTGATTGCTCTTAGTAGTATTTTAGTTATCAGTTTTAAGGGACAATTATATTTAGTCCTAAAGATTTTAAATGCAACACTCAAGGGACTGAAATGAAAAAAAAAAAGTAAAGATGCATTTTATGAGTAATTCAACTTTGTGTTTAGTGTAATAGTTTAATTAACAACTCAAAGCATTTTCTGTTTTCACAGTAGCCAGATGTAGGAACAAGTTAAACACCATTATTTTGCCAATGATTCTGTATTAGTGAATTTTGTCTATGCCCTGAATTTTGTCTATGCCCTTCCATTTAAAATGAGACAAGTATTCACATAAAATTATTTGCTATCCAGTTCTTTACCAACACTTACTGGATGCTGTTCAATGCAATAAAAAATGGTAAAATATTTTCTTTTCTCTTCCTTCTTGAACTTCTTTTCATATTCTGATCTGTTAACCTTACTGTTCTCAGGACACTATTGATTCAAATGATAGGACTGGAAAGGACATTAAACTATCATCTAGTTTAAGTGCGCTGTGTTTGCTTAAATATCATCAATATGGTTTCTGAATAATAAGCAAGTATTTAACTGTTCCTTAATATATGCTTATCTCACTATTTAATAAAAATAACTTTCAACAAAAGAAGTCTCAGAAAATTAAAGCTGGTCCCTGCATCTCACAAAGGCCACAAAAACAGTTTCTCGCTATTCTTACGTGGGAGCCCTTTAAAAGAAATGTCTTCTCTATTTTCTTCTCTAAATTGAAACTGATGTCTTTATTCCAACATCTTTTACTGAGTCATACTGTTTAAAATTTTTGGCTCTTCTCTAGAATATTTCCCATTTTTTAAAACATCTTTGAACTATAATGGTCAAAACTAGACACTACATTCCAGCTATACCTGATGAGGATAACCATACCTGAGGAAAGTTGGAGATTTCTGTCTGCACATACATGTTCTCCAGTAGCATTACAGAGTTGATTTCATGTATCACACTATGGTGTTTTTGTTTTGTAAGTACTTAGGTAGATATTTTCCCTCCTTTGTTTTAGCTGAATCAAGTTCATATTCCTAAATATAACTCTTTAAATTCTTCTTTATATTGTATATTGTTTTTTTATTTGAAGTCTAAATTTGAAAAGATCATATTACGATCCTGTCCTCCAAATATCTTGCAATCCTTCTGAAACCAGCCTAGTTGGGTGCACAAAGGTGTAATTTTTCTGTCTTCTTCAATAACTAGACCATTTACAAAAACGAAACCTGAGCATAACCTAAAATATATCTACACTTTTCATTATCCCTCCACTGTGCTTTTAAACCACAGATTTAACAGTCCTTTGAAAATCAATTTTCTTGTATTTGTCTGCTTGCTGATGATTTCTACATCTAGATAATACTTTGGTGTGTTTCTAAAAAAGTTAACAACAAAAGGTTTTTTTTATATTTCGGATTTAGTACAAATCTGGACTATCCTTTATATCAGGTCAATGGTAGGGCTGAAGTAGGGAGTTTCACACTGTACACTCTTGAAAAGTGTATATTGACTGTGTTCTACCATTACTAATTCATTATGGGCTTTTTTATTACAAATTGTTTAATAACTTGTTCCAGAAACATTGTAGAAGAGAAAGTAATGCCAACTGGTCTGTTACTTCCACTGTTCTTTCTTGTTCATTTCTTGACTGTCACTTTCTCTTTCCTCTGAAGGTTGAAGCCTGAAGATTTTGAAAATTTCAAACATTTTTTATCATTTGTTGTTATTTATCAGTCAGAGTAATTAATGAACTTTCATATTGCTTTGCTTTTATCTTCCTTTTAACACGTAAGTAGAATTTTTTCCTGGTTATTTTGTACTCTTTACTAATTAAAGCTTACTTTGTATTTCAAGATTTCTGGTTTTGTCTCTGTGCACTTATTCTATTCCCTGGTCAATTTGCCTAATTTCCACTTCTGTATCATACCTTTTTGATTTTTTAGGTCATTTAACAGCTCCTGATGTGACCATAATTTATTAAAATTTCTTGCCTGACCAAGCTTCTAGGTCATGTTTTCCTTTTAAAGAAAAATTTTGAGAATGACCTGCCACAAATTCAAGTACTTCTGCACTGGATTTGCTACTTCAAGTTATTAAATATTCTCAGTCTCTTATTTTGAAGAACATGTTAATTCAACGTCTGTGTACTGTGTTGAACAGGCTGTAGAGAATTTTGCAGTCTACTCACTAAATTATATTAGCTTCAGAAGTATTTTGACAAGGTCTCCATAATTTTCCTCCAGTAGAAGTTTTTAGTGTATCCCAAAACTCAAAACCAAAATTTTGATTGTAGAAATTTATACTGATATAAGACAGAATTGTAGAAATTTATACTGTTATAAGACAGGATTGGCTTGGGTTTTTTCTGGCAAATTTCTTTAAACTACTGAAGATAAAAAATTTTACTTGTTTGAAAGGGATCTGATGAGACCATGAGGCTAAAAATACTGGTATCTGCCATTTCATATATCTAGTCAGAACTAGCTGCAGAGCTTTTCTAATATTTTTAAAGCAATTACCAAGAATTGCCAATTTGGAGAAAACAGTATTTTTTACAGACTTTTAGCATTGTATTCTTCTCTGTATTCTGTGTCAGCAAACAAGCTCAGATGGTAAATTTTTATGCCGTCAGATGAAACAGCTGGAAAGCAGGCCCTATCTCCTCGTTTCCTTCCTTTTGGCAGCATGTGTCAAATGTATAATGTGGGTTAGACTTAATTTCATGATATTAAATTTACAATTGTAACAACAGGAAATGGTACTAAATTAAAGTCTTTCAGTTTGCAGGGTCTGCTAATGTTACAATGATTCATTCAAGGATGCAAGTCCATCTACGACTTCATAGTCTAGGAATACATATTCGTAACTTGTAGCCCATTTTCTATTTCTCCATTAAGGTGCCATAGAGAAAAAAATATTTACTGCCTCATAGCAGCAAGTCCTACAAGTTAAATGCACTTTATATTTTTAAAATAAGATTTGGTTGTTCATTATTAAGGACTCTGTGCTTTGATTTTTATTAAGTAAATATAGAATATGAATCATAAAGGTTTTATCTCATCAAGATCTAAGCGTAGGGCTGTGTACTTTCCCCTTGGTGGTTAAGATCACAACAGCAACATCTACACCCATTTAGAGAGCCTCACCATCTTCTTTGACAAAGTGATGTTAGTGATAGCAACAAGCACTGTAAAAGAATTGTAAAACTTCTTTCAGTTTGGTGGAGATGAATGGCAAAAGTGAATTTCGGTCCTTTGTTTAAGAAGATATTAATTTAAAATTATATAGGGCAGTGGCTAGACAGATGATAGCTTTTTAATATAGACTATATTTCTTTTCAGTATTATCAGCATGCTATCTTCAAATTATTCAGACGCTGTAATCAATAAAGGCTCTTACACTTCATTTGTGAGTCACCAGTGGGCTACATATACTTCAAATCATACATCCCTCTCAACTGTCCAGACTTCACTGACAAATTATGTGAAGAAAATTGTAACCATGAATTTTACTGTGTTTATTGGTTTTACTATTCCTCCAGAATAAATTTAAAGAATTTTAACACAAAAAAAGAAGAAAAAGAACGAGAAGCTGAATTGAAAAGCAGTGTGCTCGCTAACTTTAAATAGTTAAATAAGTATTTAGGAATGACAAGAATATGGCAATATCCAGGAAATTAGTTAAATTTAGATCTCTGGAAAGCAGGAATCCTGTACATATTTAACAAAGCATTAAAAATTAATTTACCTCTCAACATTGATTTAGTCATCATTAAACTATGAAAGAATTTACAATATTTAGAGACCATTTTCTCACCTTTCCACGCTAGATTTGTGGAACTGCTAGAGGAGCATCTTTTTACATAATATCCCAGTGCCTTTGGCATTCAGCACAACACTACTCATCCATATTCCACTTGTTTAAATCTTGGTCCCATACTTATAAAGAGTTCACTCCAGTTAGCCCAAAATCCATGTCATTCACCCTCTGATCTTAATATTGCATTTATTCAGATGAATAAATAGCAGTTAACAGAAACATGGATTAAAAGCAGATGATTCAATTATTTTATGAATATCCTAACTACCAGACTACAGTCTTTCTCACATACGTGATTTTTGGCACAATGAACATTGAAGTAATTATATGAAATGGGTGGAGTTAAGCTAATATTAGAATTTAAGGATTCAGTTTGTCAGCATTTGGACACACATATGGTATCATCATTCTTACATACCAGCAAACTAAGACAACTATATATTACCCTCTGTTTCAGGAAAAGACTCTTTCACTGTTTTATTTGTGTGGTGTGAAACAGATGTGAACACAGTGTTTAAGGCTACTTAACTCACTCTCTTCTATCCAGAGAGAGATGCAGGTCATAGCACTTCAGGTGAAAGCTGAAATCTAGATCTCATAGTGCCCTGTCAGTGGTCTCTGTGTGAGAGCACTGCAGGAGTCAGACATAATAGAAACAAACATCCTTAAGAAAGAGAACAGGAGGAAGAGAGAGAAGAAAGATTGTCCCCTCTTCTCTCTTTCTCTCCATTTCACTCACCTCTCTTCCTCCATATATGTTCTATATTATATAATACAGTGTATTCATTATACTATGATTATGCTGCAAAACCTCTAAATTATTTATAAATACATGTCCTCTTTCAATGTCAGGATGTTTCATTCTTAAATTTACATGACATTCAGATCAGTAAACTTGTATAACTGAAACCAGGGCAGCAGCATTGCTGACAAATTCAGTTTAAAACAAGAGACAGTGTACTTCTGTCTGTCTGAGGGATGGAGAATACTTTAGGAGATCCTAGGATACTGGTTCCTTTTTCAGATCGAACAGATAATGTAAGTCATACTTTGCATCTGATGCACATCTTGCTTTTGCTTCAGGGAAACTACAGGCTGAGGAGGGCTTTGTCCCAAGATGGAATCATGATGTGGCAAAAATACAGACCCAAATGTGGGAAATTGAGTTTTTCCCTTGTTCACATAAAGCAGACTAATCCACAGCTTTCTATTAAGACCCATGCAGTTGCATGGGGGACAATATATGTGCTTTCCACACAGACTTTTCTTAAGTTCAGGAACTGTGATCTTATTTACAAAAAACAGAAGAAATTGAGTCAAAATAAAACCATCAGTCCCTCATGACAACTGCCTAATTTTCATTATTACTGTTATTGTGCTGGTGGTGGTGTTACTGAAGGGGTTATATTTCTTTAAAAAGGAGTGTATGCAGCAGTGAGGGAATATGTTGGAAAATTTTTTTAACTTTAGTACAATAGAGCTTCAGCCTTATATCAGCAATTAATGTGTACTAGCAGAAGTCTTAGTTCTGAGAACAAGGATCAGAGCAAAGAATAAGAGAAGTGTATTATGATCTGACCACATACTTTAGAAACTCTCAAGGAGAAAAGATTCCACAGAAGATCTGAAACCATATCCAAATAAGTCCACAGGAATAATTAACATATATGCATGTATTCAGGAATTGTAATGGAGATGTAACAAAAATATAGTGAATCTGTATTAGCTTCATGAATATAACCTGCTCTGTTAGGCAGCTGAGTATGCATATTAGGTTGAGCAGTCTGCCATGTAATGAGCCCTGTAATAAAGTACTGTTGTCTTTCTAACCTAATAAACTAGTTGGAGAGTTAATTTCATGATTTTCGGTGACATTATTGTCATCATCATCATCATTTATTTTAAGGTGTAAAGACTGAAAAACATGGAAATTACAAAAAAAATAGTTCCCACAACAGAAGGATGAGCATAAATACAACTAAAACTGAAATGCATTCTTCTTTATGGAGCTTAGATCCTAAGTTATATTTCTGGGCATTATAACCAAGCATCATATTGATTTAATTTTCTTTAATCTAGTAGAAAACATTCATTGTTTCAAGCAGTTAAATTTGGTCAGTCTTTCAAAGGACCAGACAAGCTGGAGACAGGTGGGATATGAAAACAAAGAGAATGTGAATGTTATTTTGGACACTTCTTTTCTTTTTCTTTTTTCCTTCTAGAAAAACAGATTCTTTCCAAGATAATAGAGTAATACTTTCAAAAGGCGGATCAAGTAACTTGTTTTGTACTTTAACCTTAAAGTGGAAATGTCTGGAAGATTTTAGGAGGAAAGACTTCTGCTCCATTGCCTCGTCTCCTCAAGTCCCATATAGCTTTCCAAAATGCCACAACAGTTCATACCTATAATAGATGAGAACACTCCAGATCCATTTTATATTCTGACTAATTTGCATGATCTTTGAACATGTAGGTATAGAACTAAACCATTTCTGAATCAGAAATTCTGCTTACATGGAAAAAAATCTATTAAAAGCTGCTATAAAAGTAGCAGAATTAAAGAAAACACATAGGGATTTTTAGTAATTCACCTTCATATTTTTAATTGCAGCATTTTAATGGATTTGAATTTGGCTTTTACATCTGTTAAGGTTATTTTTAGATTGCACTGACTTGTAAAACAGACATAAGGTATATCTCAATGTTTCTTATACACTGGTATGAATAGCACTTTGAGTATCTAACCTTTTTCAGAACAACATATGTCCCATGACAGGTTCACAAGTTAATGAAGATGATGACAGCAGCTTTTCCCACCATGACTGCTACAGGTGGTGAGTCTCATCTCGTTCCTGCTGCTGAGGCTGCCAATGCAAGTACCCAAACAAAAACCAGCTGGGTAAATAGTATATATGCTACAGTTCCCGGACACTTCAGACTTGTGTAATGGAACATAAATTGCAAGTGGGAGACTGTTTTTGCCAAAGATATATTTCTTTTTTTCCCATACTTTGAATAAAATTTTTAAAATGTCACAATGAAAGAATGCATACTTCCTATTACACTAAGCTTTATGAGGCAACGCTTAGTTGCCTCATATACAGATTTGGAAAAGGACTGCACAAGAATAATTCCATTACACTGGTGCAAATTAAATGTAACTTTACTAAAGTAAATGGAACCATGGCAGGGTAAAACCAGTGTAACTACGGAAATCAAGCCTCAGCTAGTGCTTTTTTATTACCAATTGAAGTAGAGGGGGGAAAAAAGTGAATGAATGCTTACATAAATTTGACTTTCGTTCTGAAACTAAATAAACTCTTCAAAAATGTTTAAAATGCATGAAAAAGAACTTACCTACAAAATTTAACAATGCAGTTTAAAAGATAATAGGTTTCAAATTAAACCCATCTGAAAGGAAAATCTCTTTTCTGTAATTTTTATTATGTACATGAAAATTTAGGATTTCCCTGAAAAAGTAGAGATGAAAAAAAATGGGGTTAGAGTGTTTGCATCTATAAGTTGGAGGAAATTATGAAAAAACACAGATAATTCTCCTTGAATGTCGTTATCTTACTGTTGAACTACTGGCAAATCCATGAAAATCTGTGTTGGATAGACTTTTTGATTTTATAGAACTAAAGACTGATTTATTTTTGCTTGAAAGAGGATTTTGATATATTGTCAATCTGCTTATTTTACATTTAGATAGTGAAACACAGAACAGTGGAAAGCTATGTGGACCAGAAGACCCAGATGGTTAGGAAGGCAGGAGGATCTTCACTTTGACAAGGCAGCTAGTGATGTCAATGGGAGCTGGCAAGAGGATGTAGCACTCATTGAGAAAATTACAGTCTGAAAAGCAGTTTGGTTTTATAACAATTAAAGTATCTTCTTAATGAGTGTCAGCTTCTTTATCACAGGAAAATAATTTTCTCACTTGCAAGTAGTGCATTTCCTAGATGCAAACTTTAATGTCTTACATTTACTTTTAATGTAAGGTTTTGAACCAAGCAAATTTAAAATAAAAAATTACATCATATAAGTATGAAAATATAGTATGAAAATGTGAAAATAGATCCTTTACACAGAAAGTGTTCAGACAGAGGTATTAGCAATTCCAATGCAGGTTGAGTAAATATCTTTTAGGATATATGTTACTTATGGGCTTATTCAAAATTTGTATGAAAAATTAATTTCTACATTTCTATTTTATGAGAAAATATTTACATATAATATTGAAAAGTTTTAGACATAAATTCTTTTGTATGAAAATGCATCTTCTTAAATGAAGAAAAGAAATGTATTAATGAGCTATTGTCTGTAATGTGAAAAATATCAAAAGCTAGCCTACCACTTTGCAGTTGTACAAAGATGTGATCTGATCAAAAGCAGTGATTTCTAACTAAAAGCCATTTCTCATTTATCAGGTTCCTCGACGTTATTTGCTATTGTCACTCCTCTGTGTGCCTCGTGTATTGTACCTACACTGTTCCTAGAGAAATGGGGAGATGTGGCATGAGAAAGCAGCAGTGAGGAAATGTGTGGGGTTTATATCTAAATACAGCTTGAGTTGGAAAAGACAAGACAACACTTCTGCAGCTGGAAAAAGACATACAAAGCTGGAGAGTAATGCACTGCACATATACCTCAAGTGAAAATATTTTGTCAATGGAATTACTAAATCAGGTACATTTCTGTCCAAATTTCAAATTTCTGTGTTACTATTTCATTAAATGGTATGAATCAATACACGGTGTTTTCAGGTAACTAAGGTAGGCCCAACTGAGTTTTAAGGTGATGCTTGTCCCACCTGTTAGTGCTACTGCTGTAATTTATGCCTACTTGTTCTCTTTCAAAGCAACAAACTTTCTGGTAGAACTGCCAACTCTTCTGCATTTGCCTTTTTTTTTTTTTTATTCAAACTCATGCATACAGACATTATAATCTGAATTCCACTTGCAGAAGATCCATACAGCAGAAACATGTCAATTGCTACAGTTAGAATATGTTTGTGGTACCTGAATAAGAATGTAAAAAAGCCTATCATTTGTGCAATATCAAGGTGAGGGTTGGTTTAGGAGTTTTCCCTTCCATTATCTTGGGCAGGTGCTATGCATTTTCATTCTCTCAGACAGTGTGCTCAAAACACAGTCAAATAAATTATAATATATACTTAAAATGTGCTGACTTTTGTGTTTCCTGAGTCTTGAGCAATGATTGCATTTGTAGAATGTAGAAAAGAGTTAAAAAAATCCATTAATATTAGGTTTTTTCTAGATTTTTTTATTTACTAGTTTCCAAAACATTTCTTATTCTTTTTCTTGATGTATTAAAAAAAAATCCTCCAAAACTGGAAAAGTTTGAGGTCTACTCCCATCCTCTATCTACAAAAATAAGTAAATACTTATTTCTTTCTTAGCTCTTACTTTCATTTAAACTCTGTTAATGCTTCCTAACTACTGAAAAATGGATGGTAAATATACATAAACTTGAATAAGACAAATATACATCATATATCACTCTGAAATTTAAAACTGGTCATGAGAGAAATATCTTGCAGAGATTTTTACTGAAAATTTCTCCCTACAAGAAATGCCATCAATTTAATCAGAGACCAATATCAAAAGAGTTCCTCTGAGAGGAAGAAATTATTTTTGGAATAACGAAAATAAGGCCACTTAGAGTTTAATATGCCAAAACACCATGGTTGTGGTTTATATTGTGAAATGAACTGGTGTGTGAATTAAGTGTTGTATTTATTTTTAGTCTCCAAATGATCTTTTCATGGTGACTCAGCCAAAGAAGCGTTAGGAGAATGCAAAATCCTGTGTGTAAAGATGAGGTCAGATGTCACTCATACAGAAAATTATGTTATTGATAGAAAGATCTATAGAGGCCTCTTCCAAGATCTGAAGAAGCCGTCTCAGAATGATTTGAATGGTTTTTAACTTTACTTTAAAATCACCATCTTGCTGCATTATTTTTATAGAAACCTTGATATTGTAGTCATTACAGTTTTGAATCATAGGAAAAAATATATGTGCTACAGTATAACATATATTGCAGTTATTTACTATTTATTTTATTCAGAAAATATATTTCAAACTTCAGCTGGTCCATAAAATACACACTTTTAAAGGGGATATCAGTGCTGCCATACAGATGTGACTAATTGTACGTTTTAGATGGAATTCCAGACTGGAAGTATAAAGGTTACAAATTGTATCTTTTTTTTCTGGGGAAAATAAAATGACCAGAGAAATGTTATATTTTTTCCAAATCACTGAAACAAAAGCACCTCAACAATGAAATCAGCAGCTTCTATTTCTTTAATCAGTGGTGATAGAACAACAAAGCGAGCCTCAATGAAAGATAGATAAATTATCTGAAAGTAGCAAAATTCAAACAAGTTTAAGGTCAAAACAACCTTTGAACTAAACTTGAAAACTTCCCTTGTTAGTAAAAGTATGCTTAAAGTTCTTGTTACTGCTCTGTTGTACATACACTCCTCTATACTTGCCCTCTATTTTGTTCCTGGAAGCCAAAATAGTTAAATGTCATTAAAATGTCTTTTTAACTTTTAACTTAAAAGACAGGCTGTTGAGAACTGTGCATGAAAGCATCATCTTCCAAACAGATTTAAGCTTGTTTTTATAAATTCATAAAGTTCTGAAGTATAGTTATTTAAACAATTAATCTTTTGAGATTTTTCCATTGTGAATGGATATATTCCTTATTTGATCATTGAATAGCCCTTCATAATTAAATATAAAAGCATACAAAATTTTCTCTGTATTTCAATTTATCACATCTTTTTCAAAATGAAAAATAATTCCATTAAAAAAAGTAAATGCTTCCCTCTTTTTGCTGTCATTTTGAAGAGAATGATTTTGCATATTTCAACTCTCAGCCCTTTATCAGATTTCTTATCTAAAATACTGAGTTATTACTGCTACATAAACATTGCTTATATAGGAGAATTATTTCGTCCAAAATCCTCACAAGAAATGAAAAGTAAAAAAAACACAGAGAAAGTTGCGATAATAGACCCTTAAGTTTAAAGTCCTGCTTGTCTGTTGCCTAGAATTCTCTTCAGTTGTATGTTATCTATCCTACTTTATTTGCCATTTGGCTAGTGTATGATTTTTATAACCGTACTATAGGCAATATTGAAGACTGATTAATTAATTTCAAAAGAGTTTGGAATTAACCTAGGATACTGCCCAAAAGCATTTGTAGGTAGTATGAAAACAGCCATCTAGGGACAAAGCCTTCTACTTGTTTTGTAGTTTAACCTTTCTTTTTGTTTTTCTGCCTCTCCTGGTTGCCAGCTGCATGCTGCATGGGTGTCGTACCTATATGTGCATAGATGCTTTTCGAGTGGTTTTCACAGCACATGTTCTCAGTTGAGGTTTCCAAGAAGTTTTGCCTGAAAAATGAAACCAACTCACTTGGGGCATCTGTCAGTTGCAGGAAAAAAAAGCCCAAAACCAAAAACAAGAACACAGGAGAAACAATGTTCATTAGGAGATCACGGGAGCATGTCACAGCAAAAAAATTTGAAGGCTGATGTTTTGGGTCTTGGGTGTACAATCAAACTACAAAGATCAAACCACAGAAGTGCATTGTCACAACGGATTTATGCTAACTGTATATTATGTTCAACATAAAAAGAGAAACATTTTTTTACAAGTATAGAAACAGTAGTAATGAAAGAACACTTAGAATGTGCATTGCAAATTGTTTGCTTTCGTTTATATTTTCTGTCTGTAAATTGACTAAACAGATCACCCTCAAAGAACTTTCTGAGATCCATAATTCTATTATTTCCAGTGAAGGAAACTTTTTTAGTTTTTTTGATCCAGAGTTCACAAAAGAGAATAAAAGTCTCAGTATAGCAACACTTCAGGTACAGCAAAAAGTGACATGCTGCACATATGCTTTCTCAAATGGTGTAGGCTGTCTGCGATAATTTTCGTAAGACAACACGGGTAAGGATAAAAATACACAGATATTAAATTGTGATATAGTAGAATATTTTCTTCTTTACTTATAGAATTCTCTCTTTGCTGCTTGTTTAATACTTCTTAATGATTTTCAGATAAATTAGGTGATTACAGAACAGATTGAGCAAATCATATGGCATTTTTCACATCATGATATGATGTTAGTCGTTTCCCCTAGATAGATAATGATTTTGTTTACTTAAGCTTCCTTTGAATTATAGCTAACCAAACACTAATTATTACTAATTTTTAGTAATTGCAAAGTTAATCTTCCAAGTGAGGATTTTGTAAATGCTCCATTGAGAAAAAAGTTCTGACTTTTTCTTACCAGTTTAGTGAATATGCAGTATGGTTTATGTTGTCCTGAGAAGAACAATGTTCATTTTATCTAAGTGTTATTATGAATTGTACTAGATTTTCCCATCCATGAGCTGATTCATGTTCTAGTGATATTAAGATGTGTTAGAAATAAGGACACACATGGCAGTTATTGAGATATGATATCTTAAAACTATGAGCTGTCATTTCATAGAATCATTGAATCAACTGGTTTGAAAACGACCTCTGAGGTCATCAAGATCAACCCTTGATCTAACACTGCTGTGGTTACTACACCATGGCACTAAGTGCCACATCCAGTCTCATATTAAAAATCTCCAGGGATGGTGAATCCACCATCTGGGCAGCCCATTACAATATCTGGTTACTTTCTCTGTAAAAAATTTCTTCTTAATATTCAACCTAAACCTCCCCTGGCACAGCTTAAGCCCGTGCCCTCTTGTCCTACTTCTGTTTGCCTGGGAGAAGAGCCCAACCTCCTTTCAGGTAGTTGTAGAGAGTGATGAGGTCTCTCCTGAGCCTCCTCTTCTCCAGGTTGAACAACCCCAGCTCCCTCAGAAGACTTGTGCTTGAGTCCCTTTACCAGCCTCATTGGTCTTCTCTGGACCTGTTCTAGCACCTCAATATCCTTCCAGAACTGGACACAGTACTCCAGGTGTGGCCTCACCAGTGCTGAGTACAGGGGAGGAATCACTTCCCCGGTCCTGCTGGCCACACTGTTCCTGATACAGGTCAGGATGCCATTGGCCTTCCTGGCCACCTAGGCACACTGCTGGCTCCTGTTCAACCTGCTGGCTCATGTTTCCACCTGTTCTAAATAGTTTAACATCATGTCTTTGTCTGATAGATGCACAAAATAAAGATAGAAAACACTATCATCAAATAAATCTTACGGAAAATTAAAATTATATATATTTTATTCTTTTTTAGTAGCTCACTCTTGAATAATGTAGTGAATTAGGGTATATTCTTCTTACAGTGATGTTACCTCATCTAAGTTAACTGTTCCCCATGCTCACTAGCAGTTGGTCAGCTATGTGTAGACACTGGGACAAATGCAAAGGTTTCTGACGTTCTACCTTAAAGTTAAATGAGTAGCGGGGGTGACAGTTGGTCAACACTTTGCTCTTTGGATACCCTCTTCAAAAAACTCAAAGGAGCTAATGAATGTTACATCTACTTTTTTCAATCAAAGCCCTATGGATTAAATGAGATATTTCTCATCTGCAGTTTTCATTGCCTTTGGAGCTTTACATTTCCTTTAAAGCTTCCCTTTTATTCTGTTGCACATTTAATCACATGCAGCTAAAATAACAAACCAGACCTGATTAATTTATTGTTGCCACACAAGAACTGGAAACAGCCTCTAGGCAATGTATTTTTATCTGCTATGGGTAATAAAGCATTCATACAATGTCTTATTGATTTAACCTCACATGTGTTGTTGAGCAGTCTTACAGTATGTAAAGTCCCTTTTCTGAGACACCATAGAGCACACTCTTAAGGTGTTACATAGGAGTTTTAGCCATGACTCCCATAAAGATAAGTCAGAGTTCTGTGAATATCCATGCAAACTTTTAAAATCATGCCTTTATTTGATCAGTTACTGCAAAAACTTCATCCCTGAGATAACCTTTTAAAAGAAATAGGATTTTTACTTATTTTGATTTAAATTTTATGGTCTGATTTATTGGTTATTTAATTGATTTACTGGAAAACTAATCTGGGAAAAAAACTATTCCTCCAAAATAGTAAGTTGGAGTGTTGAATGATAAGTTCTAGTTTGTCTTTATTACTTCCTTCAGCAAGTGACATTTTTAGTTGCAATATTTCTCAAAATTGAATTATAATACCTACTAAATGCCTGTCCTCAATTCTCCAGAAATCATTTCCTTTTAGGTGAAACACTCAAGCAGGGAAAAATCCAAGATACTATTCTGAGATGCTGCAACTATTAATGTTTTAAAAAGCAATCTGAGATTTTCTGAAATTAAAACTATAGTATTGCTTCCTGCTTATGTAGTTTCTTGTTTGATTCTTACCTTTTTCAATAGTGAAAAGTAGCCATGTACTTTGACATGAAGTCATAATTTTCTGTACTATATCTCCTAGATAATTTTCATATTCCCTCTAACTTTATGCTAATTTCATCCTAGTGAAATCTCATTTATTTAATCTTTGCCCATAGCCTAAAGTTACCTAGACACTAAGACAAATCCTTTTATACAGAATCTCAGATAAGACTACCAGATTCATTAATATGAGCCTGTTAACTTTAGATATTTCAAAATGGCACATCAGTGCATCTCTTTTTTCTCTATAATACACTTAGAAACTTTGGCTTTTAAGTATAAGTGCTTATGCCTATATTCAATGTCTGAGTTTAGATTGATTTCTAAAAAAAGAAAAAAAGGTAATAGTTCCCTCTGCCTGTAGAATCCAAGGTTAATTTTAAAGTGTTGGAGTAAGGGTACCTTCTTTCTCAGATTTTCTTTGGAAAAATTCAATCTGAAATGTCACAGAGATAGCTAACATCCTAAAAATGCAGGGTTCTTCCAAAACAAGGAACGTGGCATAAGAACATGCTTCATGGAACAAGAAACAGTGTTGTACCAATAAGTAAAAAAATAACGTAGATTTTTAGAAGATCTTCAGTTTCTATTCTGGTAAAAAAAAAAGTCCTATTGATACTTAAACCAATATGTCTTGCAAATGGTGGAATAGTGTCTGTAGCTTCAGCATTAGACAGGATTACATCCACATCTATGTATGCTAAGAAGCAGTGAAATGTGAGACTGAAAGCATATTTAATTTTTTGTGTGAATGGGCAAGGAGGAAAAGGAAATAATTTTAATCTCTTCTGCCAGACATAATCATAAGAGAGAACTATATAACAACTACAGAAACAAATAGAAGTGGCTGACAAACAGAGAAACTTAGGTTCTCTGACACAGAGTTCAGGACCTGAAGTCAGGGAACACTCTGCAGCAATGTAGAGTTCTGCCAACAAATTGTAAGTGGCCTGTTGGAGACTAATTATAGCAATACCTATCTGAGCAACATGTGTGGATCATTCAACACAACTATAAGGTGAAGGTGTAACGCATTTTGCTTGGTAGTTGTTCCCAAAGAGAACAATGGTGAGGTACAAATTAGAAAGTTGAGTGAAGAATGGACAGGAGGAGAATCATGACTTCTCTTCCACCATTGTGGATTTTTTTTCCCTCCCCCTTTTTTATTTTATTCATTTTTATTTTATTATTAGGTTTCCTGCATGCATATACTTCTTGAAGTATATGTGGACTACAATTTTGAAGGTGGATGATTTGGGGTTTTGTTGTTTTGGTTTTTTTTCCCACAAAATATCACAAAGCAATAAACATTCTTTTCTTTTTTTTTTTTTTTTCATAGCTACAGCACACCTAAACCGGTTGTTTAGTTATTTCAATTGTTCTTAATGATGAAGTGAGTAGTAGTAAAGTGTCCTGTCTATTGACATGATGTTCAGTATGTATGATACTTACAAACATCAGCATCCAGAATTTTTTTCCCTAGAATTTAGAAAATATTTTTAGTTTCAGTCAACGCCCCTACTTGGCACCGAAATAAGAGTTTTCACTTCTTAAACCACTTTACGTTGTTTGTAGTAGCATATAATTATTGAACCAGACTTTATTAAGGAGTAATTTTCAAAAAAAAATAACCCACAGCAAGCAGAAAAATGGTAAATGCAGTATTCTAGCAGCTCTTAAGAATATGTTTACTGATCCATGAAATATTAAATGATATTCGGGGGGAAGAAAAGTAAGGCTGAGAATTTCTACTTGCTTATATGACAAACAGCCAGTGGTCTGTAAGTTGTCTGTAAGTCTACAGACTTTTCTGCAGCAAATAAAGTAGACAATATGAGCAAAGCAAAAACCCTGTTTCTGTACATCAGAGCTTATAGAATAGACTTAAGTTAGTCTGTAGGTCACATTAGCAGTGTACCACTATATTAGGGAGGGTCTAATGGGAACAAAATTCTATTGAAGATTAACCATTATGGAGGTTAGTGCCTCCATATTCTATTTCTGAGGAACTATTCTATATGTGATAACTAAGTGTAGGACAGAGACTGACTTCTGGCAAAGATTGTCAATATGGAACCACGTGGCTGATAAGAGATACTAAAAATGCAATCATAGTTTTCTCTATTCTGCTGGGAGACTTTATCTGATTAAAGACAAGAAAGATGGACCTTCAAAATATGTTTACTGGTTTTTAATGTTGACAAATAAATGAAGGAATGGAATATGTAAAATCTTAACATTACCTTACCTAAAATCATTGAGTTATGAGGAATTCTTTACCATCTCTCTGTCCTGCTGCCTACACCTTGATCCTAAAAGAAAATAGCAACTCAGTGGTTCCCTTTGCCCAGTAGGATGAGTTTAAATCTTTCTGGCGCCATAGGAGCTGAATAGCACAGAAGACACTTAATATATGGGAGAGGATGCAGGAAAAAATATGGAAAGCAACCTGAATTATTTAAGCCTAAATTCAGGAGGTAAAAAGTTCTTAGGACAAGATTTCATTGCTTCTGACCCCAGGTAATTCAGTTCAAGGGAATTATGTAATTTGTAGTTGTGGTTATTCCCTGTCACAAGTTATGATGGAGTATGTTTGAAAAATGCCTTTTAGCCTAAACTATTTTCATCCATTCAACCACAGCAAAAATCAGTTCTGCCTTATTTTATAGAGAAATTAGGTGGTGGAGGAGGGAGTCTTTTAAAATGAGTCTTTCAATCTTCTTTC
Source organism: Manacus vitellinus (assembly GCF_001715985.3). Lineage (NCBI taxonomy): Eukaryota > Metazoa > Chordata > Aves > Passeriformes > Pipridae > Manacus > Manacus vitellinus. Next base: position 26,079,920 of record NW_021940682.1, on the reverse strand, counting down.
TTGCAAAATAGTTTGGGTTATTTATGAAACTTGAATACATCAAGGTGTTCATTGACAACTAACAGCTTTCTGGTGTCTGCATAGTAACAGCACATTTGCACTGTTGGGATTGATGGAAGTTCAGTCCAATACATGTGTTTGAAAGCAGAGGAGAGTGTTCCAGACTTTAAATGTGAAAAAGAGCAGAACATGTACAGTTTAGTCAAGAGTATAAGAAATAGAATCATTTCCCTCCTGTCCCCACTTGCTTGAGAATGTGCAGATGTAAACTACGTTAAAATAGGGGGACAAAAAGGTTGGGGGGAAGGTGGAATTAATGAGCATGCAGAATATTCACAGATAAATGGACACCCACATTTTATGATTTTATTTTTAAAGAGAGGAAAGAGGTATTTATTTAAAATAATACTGAGAGAGTAAAATAAGCTGAGAGAGTCCCTGGTGAGCAAACTTGTTTAAAAAAATCAATAATGAAAAAGTTCTTTTGAGCTGGCCCAGGCTTGCAAATCTTGAATGAAATGAATTGAAGTAAATGGAAACTTTTAAGCAAAGAGGAACAAATTAGTCCACTATCAGCAGCACTAGTAAAACAGTAAGTCAGATGAAAATAGTTAAGAAACTAGAATGGCTCAGCGTTGATTGGTTGTCTGTAGGGGCTGGGATTACACTGGAGAAGGGATAAAATAAGCATTTTAAGTTAAAGGTTTTTGGAAAGGAGAGAATTGCAGGCACCACCAAAAGGAAGCTCTTTTCCAAAGGAATTTCATGTTTTTAGGCAAAACTGCTGTTCTTTTGGAAGTAATATCTCCACTGTTGCTAATGGAAACCTATAGTATTTATAGTCAATCCTTGTGTTGGTTTATGGGGGCACAGCTCTGTCATAGCCCACTTCTATGCATACATTGCACTCGGTGGTCGTTCTTTTCCTCTGTAAAATCCTGAGGAAGTTTTGATGTCTCTGAGTCTTCAGGCTTGCAGAAGATTATGTACATTATGTCTCTTAATCCTTTCTTAATCATCCTTTTCTCTTCAGCAAATGACAAAATCAATTGCATCTTTCTTTATTTTCTCCCATCTAATAAAGTAAAAACCCCTTCAGAGTTGTTTCAGAAGTGTTCAGTGGTGGTCATTCCTCTGATCTTGTTTATAGCATCTAATGCTATTAAGCAGTAAGTAAGCTATGCTGTACGATCCCAGGTTCGAGCTATGATCTCATCAAAGGGGTTTTATGTTAAAAATATACAAGGCTCCAAAAATCTGCCTGCTGAATTTATTAAAAGGGCCTTCAGTTCTTTTATACCCTGAGAGAGTGCATGGGAGAAGATGCTGCAGATTTTATAGGAGATAAAATAACACACTTTACTGGCAAACTTTAGAAAATAAGAGAACTTGGCAAAAGTTTAAAGGGAAACATTCAACCAAAATAAAGCTTTTCACAAAACAATGACTTAGCACATGATAACCCATATAACTTAGCAAAATCCAACCTATCCAGTTTGCCCAAGGAGGTTTCAAGGGGCTGGGATATGGAACACCATTTCACCTTCATGAAATTTGACCTGTCCCTTCCCCTACCCACACACACACTTGAATTGGTCCAAACCAATAGTTAATATAATAACCCAGTGTCTCACATATGAAAAACCTGTCAAAGACACAGCCAAGAGAGTTGTCAGTGTATGTGGAATAATCAAAATTCTTTAGTGCCCAGCTCAGTCTAACTTCAGAACCAGACCCCTGAGTAAAAAGTTAGCTGCAGATTATTAAAAAAATTCAATTCATGCTGTGGCTGGGCTAGAAAAAAGTAGGACAAAATAAGGTGGGCTGCTTTACACAGTCAATTATACACAACCATGGTAACAGCTGTAGTTCAGCTACCCACCTAGAGAGTGAATGCAACCTGAATTTGGATTGCATCTTCCTTTCCCCTTGTGCTGGAAAATATCAAGGCCACTTTTAAAGGGCCCTAGAGTCATGTGACATGCAAGGTATGTATCACTGAGTTCAAAAAGAAGCCTAGGCAGGCTAAGCACAGATGACTGCATGCTTGATGACACATGACAGGTTAATAAACAGTTTTCCTCCTCAGATGTGTCCCAACAGAATCAATGGATAATAATATAAGCAAGAAAAAGTTGAAACTAAATATTTGCTTTCTCTTCCACAGGATTATTATGGAAGATTTGATGCCAGAAAAAGATAACTTCCTCATTTTTTCTTTATCAGACTACAACAAAGAGTTTGGAACTCCAGCTCTTATTTTTCTCATTTCGCTTCCCACTGTGATTCCTCTGACCTTCATAGAAGGTCATTCCTGATTGGTCTAGAGCTTTCAGTGTCTTCTCTTTTGAAATCAGCTTTCTCAGAGACTGAGAAGATGGTTTTCTGCAATCAAGTCTGCCTCATCCCCTACTTTTGGATCTATTTTTCTGTATCAAGATTCTTTTGCCTTTAAACCTTATCACTATAAAAAAAAAGTATTTCTTTGTCCACCTTGATCCCTGTACATATTTCCAGTAGGTTGCTTCCCAGTTCCTATCTTTCATTTAGATGTATTTATCTTTCTATTGTCTTCAGTTGTATTTCTTAATTTCTTTCACTATCACTCTAACCATCAAAGGAAGACATATTCTTCATAAAAAAATGTCACCTTCCTGCTCTGTATCTACATCATCTTGAAGACACGGTTTTTATCCCACTAGAAGTGTAATATTGCTCACCTAGATTACATAAAAGGGTTGGAGAAAAGAAGTCTTCAGTAATGACTCAAATATGGAAAGGAGTAATGGATTAATTTTAACAAAGGATGGAAAAGCCTACTCATAGCAGAGTGATCAGTTCACAGGTGGACATTAATGAGGACTAGCTGCAACCAGGAACACCCCATTAGTGTTGAAATTCAATTCTAGATTTTGTTATAAGAGGGAATGTAGCTCTTCATAGGGACCACATTTGGTGTCATACATTGTAAAAACCCAGTTCTGACATTTCCAGTTCAGAGCTCAACCAGCTAAATTATATCTTGAAACGATTGTCATGGTGAAAAGAATCTAGTAGTATATATTAATCTTCATACCTCCACGTGCTCTATGTGTTGTCATTGTGTCAAAGCTAATAAAAATTACAATAGTAATGCTGTACTGTCTATTCCATTTGGCTCTAAATGGATATATGTGCAAAAGGTTATTCTATTTTGATCATCATAAATTTGATTTTTGAATTCTGACTCTTAAGGCACAAGGAGTAAATGTCACAGGTATTCATTTTTGTTATATTTTTTCTGACGTGCCCTCCAACTATTTTTGGATTAAAAATCAGAGATTTTTTTTTAGTAACTAATATCTGTTGAAGGAAATTATTAACATTTGTAATTGTAAATTGTGTTGAAATGAAATTTTACAAGAAGTGGTACCAGAAAAAGTTATTATAGACTGCAAGAAACATTTCACTTAACTTGAAATCTGCATTTTGTCCCTGATTCATTTCCTTAATTTCAAGCCAACTTTCTAGGCATTCACTTCTTCCATGACAGCAGCTCTGGGTGTGTCATATCAGTTCTTTATGTGCCATTAAGGTCCCACTTGCATGCCAGCAGAGGGAAACAAGTTCAAGACAGCTCTACAGTGATTTGTGACTGCAAAAATATTTTGCATACCAATAAGCCCATTGGGGCATAAAACTCCATGGTATACTTCAATTTTTTGCTTCTGTGATTTCAAAGATCAATATCTCATATGGTTCATTCCATTCTGCCGTTGATTTTTTTTCATTATTATTTTTACAGCTTATGTCATAGTATCAAGTAGCTGATACAGCAAGGTCAGATCCTATAGCCCAGTAGTACTTCCTTGAGAGGCCTAATTTGACTATAGTGAATTGTCTTTTATCTAGAAAGCATTTTTCCTGGAGGTAAGAAATACAGAACAATAAATATAGTAACTTTCAGATAATTTTTTTATCAGAAGAGAGAGTGGCAATCAAATTTACCACCTCCCCCTTGTTGTATGCAGGGATTGTTGAAGACTTGAGCCTTAGAAAGATGACTTGAAGGAGGGCAAGGACTATAGTTCTGTGAATATGTAGAGAAATTGTCCTCTCATCTGGAAAGACCCAATTCGGGGAAAAAGGCTTGTTAGAGGAGTAGAGCTAAGTAAATATGAATTAATTAAGAAAAAGAAATTGGAACAGATGTTTCTTTCTGAACAGCTTTCCTTCATCTCTGTCACATGCTCTTTGGTCTTCATGTAAGCCTTTTTCTCTCCTAATTGTTCTTTTCTTTCTATACAGAAAGGTTACGCACAGAAATTCCAAAGCTTGTTTGATTATTTTTTTAATACTATTTTTATAAACTGTTAATGAAATTGAAAATTTTTGTTTAATCTATTTGCAAACTACTTTGCTGTTCTACTGAAGCCAGAAGTGTTCTTTGGATCCAAACCTACACCTGACATTGTTTCATTTCTTCTGATTTCCATAGGAGGAGATGTTTAATTGTTAATTTTAAACCATAATGATGATTCACAGCAGGATGTTCCAGAAACACAAAGGAACATGACTTTCATGTCATAATCTCATCTTCAAATGATAATTTCTCAGAAACTTGGAATTATGGTTATTGTTCCTTACTCACAAAGCAGCACTTTTCTATTCCTAATATACTAGAGGTTCACAGCAAGCAGAGCATACATTACATATTTGCCTTGCCTATTCAGATTTATCTTTAAGGATTATAAACCCTCTGGCATAGCATTTCTACAGTCAGCAGTTAAACAAAAGATATACCAAAGAACTAGTAGACATTACTCATAAAATCACTAATGTTAAAGATTCTGAGGAGTGTCAATTACCATTAACAATCAGGGATGCCGAACTGCTACAAAAACAGAAGCAAAAGGAAAGTACTAAGTAGGTGTAATGTAGCTTTTTAGTATTTCTTGGGATGAGGTCCTTTGGGTTCCTAGCTAGTTACTAAAATTACTACCTTTGAAAGTTGTGGCACTTCAAGAAAGAATGTTCTGTATTCTCTCCAAAACACAGAAAGAAGGAAAAACAGCATGAAGTCATTCTCTGCCCTTTGTTTTTGATCAAAATTCTATATGTATTTCATATATATTTTATTTTGATTCTCTATTAGTTACTTATGGTGGTTCAACACAGAAATGGATAATGATAGGATATAAAGAATTTTTTTGTTAAGTATGGTAGTGTCTGATTTTAAGCTATGTTTATAATTTTAGACTTCTAACAGACTAAAATAAGAGAAAATAGAACAGAAGATAAACATACAAAAAACTTTCTAATATTGATTTTATTATATAGAGTTGCTAAGAGTAATAGTTACCAAGCTCTGGCCTTGGAAATAAGCTCACAGATTATGTATTAATAGTTCAGTAGGAGAACTGTGTGCAATTCTGTTCTATAATCAGAAATGTAATTTAAAAGGGATTAAGACCAGTGTGATATTAACTCAATGCAAGGAAAGCAAGGAAAAGCAGGCCAAAGGAGAGCTCTTAACTATTAATTTAAAACCCACACAGCAAGTTTCCACTAATACAGAGTGCCTCAGTATATTCACATATTGGCCATCAGGTAATAAAACATACCCTATGTAATATATAAATCTTTAGTAGGATCTGTCTTCCACTCACAAGGCATTACTAAAAACCTGACCTCGACTTTCATTAAAGAAGCATTTCTACACCTGAGTATAATTAAGATGGAATATAAAGTTCCTTTTTTTCTGCTAAAAGCATTTTTAAGGAATAAATCTGACTGTTTAGGGGAACAGCCATTTCAACATTTAAACTTATATTTTATAATCTATCATAATAGAAAACAATAAAAATATTCAAAATTAAATCAAAATCATCATTTCTCATCTTATTTTTATTCATAGAATGCATAGACTAGGTGTGGAATATACTTCAAGAGATTCATTCACCCTATTCAAGACAGGGTTATCAAGACTTAACCATTTGTGACAAGCGTGTACCTTCTGTAACTGCCATCAAAAAAAGACTGTTCTTGTGTTTCTAATGTTTGACCTCAGTTTGCTTCACTCCAGGGGATTTATTATTTTTTGTCATATCCATAGTGAACTCTCAGCTAAAGGAAATGACTATTCATGAAGTAAGAAGTCATATAAAAATGACAAACTAACAATAATTAAAGAGAAAGAATTAGTTTAGGCTGCATCTGAAGCTATAAACATAGGGTTTATTGTGTGAAATAGATACTCTCTAAATTACCTAAATCTCAAACCTGAAAATAACTCCCATTGAGGTAGAATGTCATAGGATTTGTTTTGGCTCCAGCACGGATTTGAGATGTACTCTCTAGTTTGCTGCTAGGAAGAAAGAAAACATGGAATTGAAGTTCTTTGCTGTTTACACTGGTGAAGTCAATATCTAATTTTTAAAAATCTTTGGCAATCAAGTTACTTGGATTTTCCAGACCCACCTGATACTGTAAAATTCTGTGTTTTTCAGCACTCTGAAATACACCTAAATTCAGGAAGCTTTAGAAGATTTAAGATTAAATAAAATTAATCTAATTAGAGGTGTTTAGTGCATTCTTTTAACCTTCTCTTCCATTGTTATCGTTTGCTACATGTTAACCATCTCTATTACACAAAGTGGTTTTAGTGTTTTCTTAACATTTTAAATGACTGAAATACACTCATAATAGGCCATAAGCTTTGAATAGCATACTTGATTTCAAGTTTTTAGGAATAAATACAAATACTGATTATAAATTATACAGCCACCCTATGACATCACATTTATCTACAACAGCAAAAGATATTTTATGCAAGTATGTCATTGTGGTTTGGCCCAAGACCTAGTTAAGCAGTTGGTAAATGTGTCTCTTGGAACTAGTTCTTGGCCTTGAATGCAGATTACTTAGTTCACAAAATTAAGATTTCCCACTGGGAAATTGGGGGATTTCAAATGTGCTTTACCACCTTAATGGCTATCGACTTGCACTCAGAGGAGAAGCAGAAGCACCCATTATACAATGTACTGCATATTGAAGGGGTAAGATTTGGAAGGTCATATACACCTGTGAAAGTAGTAAATTTAAGCAAATCAGAAGGCCAAATTTAGATGAACAGGAGATAAACAGTGTTGGTGAATGCTTTACTCTTTAGGAAGTAAATCACTAGCTTTAGTAAAATTGATACTAAAGATTGCCATAATTTTAACTATTACCCCTGGATACTGCCAGGGGCAGTATGAATGTACAGAATTACAGAATAGGACCCAAAGATTTGACAGTGCCTCTGGTATTACTTTTTTTCTGTGACTTTTGGCAAATCACTTATCCATCCAAAGGTAAGAAAAAAAATTTCCTTACCTATGCTATGAAATTTGAGGCAATGTACCCACTGAAATTTACTAGCATGGAAAAATAATAAAGTGCAATATAAATTGTGATTTATAAAGGCCTTCAAAAATACAGTCCTTTAAATGAGATATTATGAGATTCTTAATTTTTAGAAATTTTATACTTTTACATTTTATAGATGGATACATCAAAGACGATAAAAATTGCTTCAGAAAGATCGGTTTGTTATCTGTGCATATTTATTATTTCTGTTTATCTTATGTAGTATAGTTGTCAAACATTTATATAGTGGGAAGGGCATGGATTTCTGCTGCATAAAATGTGTTCCTATCCAAACACATTTAATTGAATCTGTTAAAATCAGTTTTTCTTTCCCTATGCTATATCTGCTGTACCAATATAAAACCTTCTATTCACCACAGTAACTGCTGATGGTATGAAATATAGTTTCCTAAAAAGTGTACAATGGGATATTTTGTTTCAGCATCTGTTATATGTCAGTGTAGAATTTCAAGGGTACAAGATTGTGCAATCTTTCCTTGCAGAAGACATCAGTCATGAAAAAGTGAGACAGAGTTAAAGAGTTTGCCTTTCTTGGCTTGCATTGCATCTAATTCAGGCATGCATGACCCACTGCCATCATTGTTGTACTTATGCCAGCTGGTTCTGATTATTAAGAGAAGCAGCTTTGAGTGCTGAACGTATAACAATAAACTATTGTCGTATGAATGGAACGCTTTTGCTTCTAAGCGATATAAATATCCACATAATAAAAAAAAGGTGACTCCAACTTCACATGTCGAAGAGAACAAAAAAGAGCTCATCAAACATGCTACAAGTGGAACTTGAATAGGAAGGTACCCTTACCAGGATCAATGTGATTTTCCTTCTTTTGGAGGGGGACATGGGAGAGGTAAAAGTTTTGCATTTACTCAAGTGAGCTAATTCCGAGAGCAGATATTTTTTAACAATTAAGGGCAATTTTTTTTGTCACACTATATGTTCTTACCCTGTCCTGATGTCAGACAGACTGAGTTATATTTCCTATCTCATCCTCACAGATTTTAAACCAGACACCATGAAAAACCTGGATTCCTAACAAATAATAAAGTCTTTTAATATTTCCATCAGGGAATAATAAAATCAAGTATGTATAAAAACATACCCTTTAGCATATGAAAGCATAGAAGCATGTGAACTTATACAATAACCAGTAGATACCTCATTTTGAATACATTCACATATTGACACAACAATGTGTGCCAAATAAAACTCTCATGAAGCCTGAAACTCAATAAGACAGTGTAATAAAATCTAGGATAGAACTTCCTGAGGTGGGGTCAAAATCATCATGTTCTACTAGGAATTGCTGTGGAAGGGTAAAACCCCTATAAAAGATAGCTAGGTATCGGAGGAAATAATTGAAGTAAAAAGAAACTCCATTTGGCATATATCTAGTTCTTACTGGTTTCATAGTGACTTTATCCATGCAAGACGTAGGTATAGGTGTAAGTTTTCTGAATGTGAAAAGAAGGGGAAAATATACAAATGAAATAACATTAACAATCCATTTTGCAAAGTGCATGTTCAGTTTCTCATATTTCTGTAGTATTTTTGGCCACACAGATTTCTTGACTGTTTTTATAGAATTCATAACTGAAACAATGGTTTATTAAATATTTCAGAAAAGAAAAAAATCTAATCTATTTTTAATGTGATATTGATAATTTATGTCAATATTACTGTAAAAACTGCAAAGGGATCCAGTATTAGCTCATAATTCTGATATCGGTTGTTTCCACATAGTGAATTAATCCTGTAAATTTATAGCCAAGATGAACACAACATAAGCCAGAAGAAGAAGTAAATGAAGGAAACTTAAAGCTCATTTGTGTATTCCCATGACTGTGTTATGTTCCCGTGGCTGGTAATTTCATCCAGAACCAGGGGTCTGTACGATCAGAGACAGAGCAGAGTGATGGTTCTCTAACCTTTATTTGAGTTTTCTAGGCAAGAGTCCCAGAGCTCAGGAATTGAGTTAAAGTCCCTTATACTGGGCTTCACTTCATACATAAAGATACTTTAGGCTATTTTGAGTTTATCAGATTTCTGTGGCCAGGAGGAACCATTGTAATAGTCTTGTTGGCCCTGGAGGCCACATAGTTTCATCTACTGATTTCTATAACAGCCCAAGGATTTTATGTTTGAACTAGAGCATTTCAAAGACAGTAGTGTTCATTGAGACTCAGAATGGTATGGACTCATAGATAGAAGAGGAATCAAAGACTGAAAGGTAGACAGCTATAATAGATCCCTTGGTAACCTATCCCAGTAGATTGTTTCATGGATCGTTTCTTCTCTGTACCCCTTAAGACAGAAGAACAATGTGTGACTGTTTTCCCACAATAATTTGAATGACCATGATAACAGTGCACTGCCACTTAGGTCTACTTTATCCACAGAATATTAACCTCCAGAATATTCTTCTCAGACTATTGGGTAGATAATTTTAAAGCAAGAATGCCACTAAGGGCCTCACATCATAGGGGCAACAGGCAAGAAGGAGCCATGAAGACAATTGCAGACAGTATTTGCATGGTGCAGCAGTTCACTTCTGTAGTCTCAACCTTCCTGGTTTAAGTCCAATCACAAGCAGCACCTGCATAAGTTTGTGTGTGATGACACACTGGATAATGCCTTTTGGAATCATAGCACTTGTTAGAAAAGGCAAAGGAAAAGGATAAGGCAAAGGAAAAGGTAAAGGCAAAGGCAAAGGAAAAATAAAAAAGAGAAAAGAGAGATAAAAAGAAAAAAAATAGAAACAATGCAAAAATCAAACTTAAGAAAACTTCTAGCACCAGAAACAAGAATCATTCCTCAGGTAAGACTTTTTCTCAGAGGAGTAGATGTTTCCCCTTTCATTTTCTTCCCTCTCTTTTTCCTTTCTATTTTCTTGACACAGGATAAACAATAAATTACCTATTTAGTATTACAGCAAATAACTACAGCACTTAGCTTTTGACTTCCTAACTTAGCTTACTAATTGTAGCCCAGATTATCTTTTTTCCTGAGAGAAAGACAGATCCTTACAGGGAAAGAAACACTAAGAGAAAGGGCAGCACATGTTCTCACATTCCATTTGCATGTGCATCACATGCACTGCATATATAACACCCCTGATGCTGCCAATGAGAAGTTTAAAGAGGATTTGCAGGTTACTAAATGTCTAGCTTCACCTTTAGAACTCACATCTCAACCCCAGTGAGGTCAATGAGAATTGTTCCACAGGATTTAATTCTGTCTCATTTTCATTTGATAAAGTCACTGAAGCTGCTTACTATGGATAAATCTAAACTACATAGAGAACTTTTAAGATGGCTGTTGTTAGGTTGGTGGCAAAAACAGATGTGGAGGATTTATACCCAGTCTCTGTTATAGGAGCTATAGCCAGTGGGTTAGAGTTCCTGTTGAAAGGTCTTGCTTAGGTTCGTCAGCTGTTTAGTCATGATCAAGAAACAGAAGAAAAGTTTGCTCTTAAGTGATCATGAAATTGCTATTCTGAGTGACATATCAAGGTATTGGGTCAAGAAGTGAAAGTCCTAGTTTCTCATTTCATATTCAGATTCTGACACTCAAGACTGTCTTGCCCATAAGATTGCAACTGGTGCAGTCCCCTTCTGCAGTGCGCTAAAATGAGCAGGAGTAAACAGAACAGCAAATGAAGAAGGAACCCTTCTAGCTAAACCACTAATTGTAGAGTATGAGCTCCTGCTTCCAAAATTGCTCCTGGTTTTTAATGAATGTTTATGCAGAGGAAGTAGTTCCAAGGAGTAGGAGCTGCAACCTCAGATGTTCCCCCAACTCCATTTGAGTGCAATGAGGGAGACTTTTCCCCTTTCCCCTACTCTCATCAGCATTTCATTCCTAGCTCTGCATTGGCCACCCTTTGACCAGCAGCAGAAAGTGTTTACTCCCAGCCCACACAAACCCAGCATCCTCACAGCATGGTGCTTGAGGACAGTCATGTGGAAATCTCTGGAAAATCTTCCTTATATCATACTTGCGGATCAGTTCAATGCTATTAACACATGCATCTCAGTGTACTGACTGTATCATAACTTTCGGAAGGATAAAGCTTGGAAAAATCTCTTTTCTGAGTGAGATAATGTCTTTAAACAGTCAACTGGGCACTTCTAGTAATTCTGTTTGAATTAAAGAAAAATTAATTTATAATGTCTTATACTCACTTCAGTGAAAGATTTTTATTGTCTTAAATTTCAGTATCTCTTAAAGATCCTGACTAAAAACTCTTCAGAATAAAACTAGATATAAGAAGCAGGAGCAGCTTTCCTCCAAGTGCTTTCATATAACACACAATCTATGGAAAATTAATGGAGTTGAATTTAACTATTATTTTTGTCTTTTCTTCTTTTTTTTTTTCTTTTCCTGATGTAAAGGCTTTTTAAAAGCCTTATTCATGTGTCACACAAGGAATATTATTAAAATATCTTCATCAAATAAACTAAAAATTTAACTACAAAACACAGAGCCCTCAAGCAGCCACAGGCTTTGTAAGTTATAAATATATGCTTTTTTAAAAAAAGGGATTTTACTCCATGCAGTATTTTTATAGTTACTCTAAACAAATAATAAAAAAGCAAACTTATAGGGCAGCTGGACATCCTGTATTCTCCATGAAAATTGTGTCCTTTTATTTCCTAGTGTTTTTATCATGTGATGTGATTGTGACAGAGGATATCTATCATTGACAAATTAAAGACTCAGAGAGAAAGTTTCCCTGTATCCTCTCAAGTTTATCTCCAGGAAGTGATTTTGAAGCCCATGGGATTGAACTAAGCAGAAAGACACAGCTAACACAGCTAATTCAGCTCAACAGAAACATAAATGTGATTTTAGCTATGTCTCGTTGCTGTTAAGAGGGACTAGAAAGACTTGGTTTGAGCCAGAGGCCCCTGAAGTCATGTAAAGACTTTCATCAAATCTGATTTTTGGAGCAGGCCTGTGAGGGAGGAACCAAAGGGGAAACTATAGTTATACCAATAGATAAGATATAGGAGGTACATCTGGGGCCTTCTTTGCTCTTTCTAATAATACAAGAAAAAAGGAAGTTTAGGTTAAATTGAGAGACAGTTTAAAAGCATTTTAAGAAGTGTTCCTATTAACTTAGAGAACTGATTAATTAAGGTCCACTGAAGTCAAGATATAATATTCAAAAGGAAAAGAAAAAAACCTAGACATTAATTTGGATTTAAGCAGTTTATTTTCTGCAATATATAATTTATTTTTTTCTTTCAGAAAAAATAATCTCAGAGTCTGAAGACTTTCTATTATATGCTTATGTTTGGTGGTATGAGCGTTACAACTTCCATGACTTCAAATACTAGCCAAGGAGAAGTCTGTTTTCAGTTAAAACACATAATCAATGTTTTTATAATTAAAAAAAAACTATGGAAACCTGAATTTCTTAAAAAATAGTTTTGTTAAGTAAAGCGCTAAGGAGATAGAGATATTTAATTTCTGCTTCTCATTTAACTCTTCTTTTGTTCTTGGAGGTGGTTTATTTCCAAAGGGAATGAAAAAAGAGACTAAGAATTTGAGAGTGGTAAAGAATCAAGACAATGTGGAGAATAAAATGGAATTTTTGCCAGACTGTCACTTAAGACAGGGTTGAGGTGAGACTCTGTAGTACCTTTACAGCGATAAGCTCACTTAAATAAAACAAACAAATAAACATATGTTAAAATGCAAGACCTAACTTTGAAAAGCTTACAGTTCTGACTGTAGAATATTGGAATGTTAAAGACAAAAACATCTTTAAGAAAATTAAAATTTTAGAAGAAGTTCTTATGGAAAAAAAAGTAAATATTGTAGATTGTTAAATGCAGGTATTTCCCCAGAGGTAACACAAGCAAAGGTGGAGCTGAGAATAAAAACAGCATCAGAGATTTTAACATGAGTAACCAATCAATTAGGTGAGCAGTGGTATTAAGTAAAAGCACTTCATGTGGTTCAGCCATTCCATGTACCATCACTGACAGATTTAAAGGTGTGACTGCAGTATGGGTTTGTTTATATACAATTGTATATTTACATCTGAAATCTCATGCTGTGCTTATGTCTAATTTCTCTTTGTAGAAAGCTGATGATAGTTAATGAATCTACAGTTATAAGAGTTAACTCAAGAATACATCCGTTCACAAAGATTTCCCACATATGTAGAGAAAAGAAAAAAGAAAAAGAAAGAGGAACCTGAACTGTAAGTTTTCCTACAGAAATGAGCACATGAAAAGGGTTTGTTGCACAAGGCTTCATTCCTTGTATTTTAAATTGATGGTTTTTTGATGTGACATAGCTGACTATTATCTTTCAAGTTCTGCTGACACAGCTTGTTTTCTCAAACTCTCTTATCCAGAAAAAAACTTCTTTGTAAAAAAACCTTTTAGGCCTTTTCAAAACCCTCAAGATTTTGCCTATAATAATGCCATTCAAAAAATCTTAGGTCTGACTGCCTGTTTTTTAAAAAAAGAAAAAACCACCACGGTTATTACTTATTACAAAAGTGCTTAGGTAGAGACATTTGTCGTAGGTGAAAGACAGTATATATTTTATTGGAAGGCTGGGATTTTTACCCATCTGTAAAATGTCCATCTAGGGAGATTTAACCTGTTGATTTTTTTTTTTTGTGTCACCATATCACAAATTTCAGTAAACAAACATACCAAGGTAGATGTTACCCCATATGGTCCATACTGATTTGATTGAAGAAGCCTGGTGCTAGTGCTTGAAGCTTGTGTCAAAGCTCAAAATTACAGAGCACATATGCATACTGAGTTTTTAGAATACCTTAAACAACTAATTCAGAATTAATTTCATTGTTACAGATGACAATTAAGGGTTAGTATAACCCTTTTAGAGTGGAGACAAAAAGTACTTTGCAAGAGATAAACAACTGTATTATGAGTCATTGGACATAACTGGCAAGATTATGCCAATTTAGGTTTTTCCACGTGAGTGGAAAAATAAATATTCAAATATAATAAACAAGTAAAAACCCACAGAAGTTCTTTTTTGAGATAATTTCAGAAAATGAAACTCATTTTTTTTCATTACTGAGTGTGAGCATATTTTTTGCTTAATGTAGTCTTTCTTAACTGTAGACATTACCATTAATATTGAACGGAAATGAAAACTGATATTTTTTCTAAAGGTAAAATATGCCAAAAGGTAAAAAAATCCAAATTTAAACAATATATTTAAATGTCATTAAAAATATTAAAATATCATCTATTTTATTAAATACATAATTTTCTATTGCAGCTTAACAAAGTTTTTCTTTTTATTTGTTTTTCTTCCTGAGAGCAGTGCAGCATAATCTAGTACACCAGTTGCTATACTGGAAATTTTTAGTGAAAAATAAATATCTTGGACTTTATTATGGATAGCCATAATTTATCCTCATAGAAATATTGTATGTTGTACAAAAAGGAAAAGGCACAAAAGGCTAAAAGTAAACATTGATTTCTCTGCGTGAAGTCACGGAAAGACTGGGAAGTGGGACAAAAAAAAATTCCATGGAACAAAATGATTGTATATAATTTTCTATAGCTATAATGACTATAGCTACAATAAATGTTCTAATTAATAAAGAAATAAAACCAGAAAAACTCCTGGCAAATCCTCACACATGCATTTTTTAAAATGAAAATACATGAATCAATTTTGAAAATTCTTGTGACATAAACAAAGAGCCTTGTTTTCATATGTTGATTTGGGACCTTCTTTTTTCAGCTATGTGTATTTTTTGATTTTTTGGAATATGTCCTGGTTAAAAACTCTTTCAGAAGAATAAATTGACAATTTTTGGCATAGTTATTTTTCCTGGCAGGATTCTCCAACAATTAAATACAAACAAAGAAATTTCTCTGCGTGATGGTAGGTCTTGATAACAGTACTGGCAAGTGTGCATCAAAGGAAAGAACATGTCATCCTGGATCTGTTCTGATAGACCAAATGATTTCTAGAAGCTGATTTTAAGTCTCTTTTATTTTTACTGTTCAGTAGAGGTGCCATGGAAAAAGAAATGTCAAGTCCCTCAGGCCAAAAGCAGAATAACTATACAATGCCTGTCCTGTTTGTGAACTCTGGCAAAGACCAATTAAGGCTTCAAGCAATAGCTTGTATGTTTCCCCAGATGTACAGGACTTCATTGCATATCTGAAGTTTTCTTTATTTTTCTCTTTCCTTTCTCTCTTATTGCCTGCTAAAATAATTAGACCTTGTGAGACAGAGTAGGAAGTCCATGCTTTTCTCTGGCAATCTTGATTCTCTCCTTGCATTTTCATATAGCAGAAACACACTATAGTCCAATCTCAAAAGTTATACTGGAACACTTATGGTTCCTAAAGATAATGTAGCATATCAAACACCTGGTTGCACCTGGGTCAATACCTGGGGAATGAACAGATTGAGAACAGCCCTGCCAAGAGGGACTTGGGGATGTTGGTGGATGAGAGGCTGGACATGACCCAGCAAAGCACACTTGCAGCCCAGAAAACCAAATGTATCCTGGGCTGCATCAAAAGCAGCATGGCCAGCAGGGTGAGAGAGGGGATTCTGTCCCTCTGCTCTGCTCTGGTGAGAGCCCACCTGTAGTGCTGCATCCAGCTCTGGGTTCCCCAGTACGAGAAGGACATCGATGTGTTGGAGTGAGTCCAGAGGAGGACCAGCAAGATGATTAGAGGAAAGGCTGAGAGAATTGTGATTATTCAGTCTAGAGAAGAGGCAGCTTTGGGGTGATCTAACTGTGATCTTCCAGTACCTGAAGAGAGCCTACAAGAAAGATGGAGAGAGTCTGTTTATAAGAGCATGTAGTGACAGGACAAGGGGGAATGACTTCAAACTGAAAGAGAGTAGGTTTAGGTTAGGTATCAGGAAGAAATTCTTTGCTATGAGGCTAGTGAGGCACTGGAACAGGTTACCTAGAGAATGTGGATACCCCATCCTGGGGAATGTTTGAGGCCAGGCTGGATGAGGCTCTCAGCAACCTGGTCTAGTGGAAGGTATCTCTACCCACAGCAGGTGGGTGGAACCAGAGGATCTTTAAGGTCCCTTCCAACCCAAGCCATTCTATGATTCTATCAAACATAAGTAGAATTATCACCTTGAACTCTGAGCAAAGTGGGTTCTGCAAGTTAGGTAAGAACATAACCTGCAGGTTTTATCTAGTCTTTGATAGAACAAAAGGGTTTAAGAAAAGCCTGAGTACAACAAGAGATGGTATAAATTTGATGACTGAAACTTTTTTTTAGAATTGAGAATGAGTTAGTGCTCCACATTTTTCTTAGAATGCTAGAAAGCCAGCCTGGGTTAACTTAACTTTTATTAAGGAAGGGAACTGACCTTATACTCCGGACAACAAACTTTTAGAGAAAACTGATATTTTGGTGCACATAAACCTTAAAGTGTAGTAAAATACATTCAACAGTAGTCTAGAGTGTAGAAACACCATTGGGTTTGTTTGGGGTTTTTTTGCTTATTTGTTTGCTTGGTTTGGTTGGTTGGTTGGTTTTTTGGGGGTTTTTTTGAGGGATTTTTTTTTCTACTCAATTTTGCTTTCTGGTAGTATTTGAATGTTTTGTTCGCTGCATCCCCTATGTGCTTCCAAATCATTATCTCATTGCATCTTCCTCACTCAAATATCCTCAGTTTTCATGCCTTAAACCAGTATGTGCAACTCTTCCCCTCAGCTTCATGCTGTTAAAAAATCATTCTGGTTTTTGTTGGGGTTTGAGTTTTTTGCGTCTGGGTTTTGTGGTGTTTTTTCGTTTGCTTGTTTGTTTGTTTGTTTTCCCTTGAGGACCTTTTATTATTTTAAGCACTTTGAACTGAAAAAAATGAAAACAGTAATTATGTTACAGGCCATAGGCATCATGAACTGTCCAGAATAAGCAGGGTTGAACACTGTGTAGCACACAGCCTACCAAACAGAAGCTACAGATCACATTTTTTTTGAGTACTAAATGTAACATAAATTGTGTCTTTTCCTTCAAATAATTCTGATGAGAACAGATTGTGAATGATAAATATTATCTGTTAGAAAACACTAATGGTTTTTTTTCATTAAGTGGAGAAATGCTACAAAATTAATAATTATGTCATTACTCTATTCTCTGTTTTCTATGTGTATTACCTAATGTCTTATATGAGAACGAAGATTTTAAAATGCTCCAGAGATCCCTAAAGTTTTTTAGGGCCAAAAGCAGCAGACACAGAAGTACTCAGCAGATCTTGTCACTATAAAATGGGGAAAGTAACATTAAACTTTCTCTATATGCCACACCAGGGATTGGCCCTCGGCTTGCTTTCTATCCCACAGTCTAAAAGGATTAAGAAGAAGAAGTGGTTAGTGGAAAACTGCAGATGTAGCCTCCCAAAGACCCTAAGCACCTTCCCAGTCAGTGAAATACTTTCAAGTAGAAATATGGACTTACAACAACCAATCAAGACAGTGAAATTTAAGGAAAGCATTCTTAACTAAGGGTGAAAAGAGAAATGATTGTTGTCTCCAAAAGCTTTAAGTATCAGTGTGTAGAGTACTTTTCTTAGTTTTTTTCCCTATTTGCAAAAGATTTCACCAAACAGGAACTTTTGTTAGTGCAAGATTCTTTCATGAGTAACATACTAAAATGTATGACACCATGGTTGGGGGAGAGTAGTGGATACTTGGATTTAAAAAATTAGCAATGTAATTGGGTTTTTCACTTACTCAAACTGAACTATGATGTAGAAACTACAGGCAAACATTTTGAAGCAGCATTCTCATGGCAAACAAAGCTGAGATCTCCTTGGGAATGCCTGTGCTGCATGCAGGAGGTAAACTCAAACCCCAAATCATCTTCCATCCAAAACACAAACCTGAATATCAGGCTGTGTCTCTACTCTGTAGAGTATTGGGACTGAATGTAAGAGTAGGCTGAGAAGGTCAGAAACTACCCAACATATTGAAAACTGGCTGAACAACTGGGTGCAGCAGGTGGTGATCAGTGGTGCAAAGCGTAGTTGGAGATTACTAATTATCAATGAATACTGAATACAATCCTATTCAACATCTGGATTATGGGGAAGAGTGTACCTTTAGTGATTTAATGACACAGAAGTGAAAGGAGTGGCTGATACACCAGATGGGCATGCTGCCATCCAGAGGGTCCTCAATAGACTGACAGGAACCTCATGAAATTGAGCAAGGAGAAGTACAAAGTCCTGCACCAGGTTACGACTGATGCTGTGCACCAGCATGTACTGGGAACCACTCAACTGGGAAGCAGCTTTGCAGAAAAAGACATGGGGGTCCTGATAGACACCAAGTTGAACACTAGCCAGCAGTATGACCTTGCACCAAAGAGATCCAGTGGTATCCTGGATATTGTCAGCAATTTGCGGGAGGGGATCCTTCCCTTCCACTCAGCTCTGGTGAGGCAACACCTGGAGTGCTGTGTCCAGTTCTGAGGTCTATGTTACAAGAGAGGCAAGGACATAGTGGAGAGAGTCCAATGAAGGACGATAAAAATGACTGAAGAGTGGAACACCTCTTCTATGAGGAAAGGCACAGGACTGTTTACTCCAGAGACAAGAAGTCTCAGAAAGGACCTCAACAACATGTATAAATAGCTGAAGAGAGGATGCAAAGAGAATAAAACCAGGCTCTATGAACTCTGCTTTTTCATGTACAGCAAAGATTTGCCCAAGATAATAACTTATTATCTCCCCATTCCATTTTAACAAAACTTCTATGGACATACACTTTTCTGCCTGTGCCAATAAGGAACTGGTTTAGCTCTCTTGTAGGTCCCTCTAAGTACTGGAACATGCTACTAAGCGTCCCCAAAGCCTCCTCTTCTCCAGCCTGAACAACCCCAATTATCTCAGCCTGTCTTCATAGGAGAGGTGCTTCTGATCATCTTTGTTTTTCTCCTCTCTGCTCATTCCAACAGGTCCATGTCCTTCTTATAGTTGAGGCCCCAGAATTAGATGCAGTATTGCAGGTGGGGTCTCATGAAAGCGGAGTACAGGGGGAGATCAAATGAGACATGAGATCAAATCTTATGTCTATTGTCAAGAAATATTTGTATTTCCTGTTACTTTGAGCAGCAAAATGAAGCAGGACTTGGTACCCCTGAGGATGCAAGGTATATAAATAAATATTGTTTACTTTATTTATACCATTCTTTCCACACTTCTGTATACCTAAATCTGATTTCTTTTCTTGCTGACTATGATTATGACATCTATATCCTCTAAAAGAGTGTACTATTTGTAAAGACACTTTTTCATTACTAAAAATTAAACATTTGTTTTGTGTCCTTCCTTCCTATACAGAGTTTCAAGAGTAATGTGATTTGTTCAGGCTGTGTAGTGAGGTGTAAAATATTATTATAAAAAGAAGCTTAAGTGAGTCTAAAATACCTTTCCTAATCTGTTCACATTGTTTCTCTAGTCCATGCACAAAGAATTCATATTCATGTATTTTTGATGAATTTTAATGCATTTGTGAAAGAAGTATGCAAATAATCTAAGAACAAACAAACTTCTCTTTCATGTCTACTGTGATTTTACTTCCTTTGCATAAGCCTTACTGTAGTTGGGAGAGCTGGGGAAGTGCAAGAATTAATTGGAGCTTGATGATTTAGCATGGGTTTTTTTCAGTTTTCTCAATGTCTCAGTTTTAATTTATGTAATTCTGCATTTAAATGTTTCTTAATTTTCTTTCATGATTGTATCCACAGTTTGCTTACACAGCATATTAGCACTGTGTTAATAAGACTTCACAAACTTTGTACCGGAGCTTTCACAGAGCACAGGATTTAATCTGCCTACAACCTACTGTGCCCTACATTTAAAATGTATTCTTTATTAAGAATCCCTTTTGATTGGGCAATACTTTGATTGTCAGAAAAAAATATTTTCTTTTAAGATTTTATAGTTAAAGCAGCAATATCCAGTGTAGTGTCTAGAAATAAGATGTCCTTCAAGCCTCTAAAACAAAATTTTCTGGCTTGCTCACTCTCTTAGGGTGAAATAAATCCTCAGCAATGCATTGTGTGGTTATCAGTAGCTCACATATTGCAAGTTGTTAAAGGTATCCCATGAGGTGCCATGGTGCTATTTATTACTCAGATATTTTTTCTAATTTTGTGTTCGATCATGTTTACCCTGCACTACATTACTGTCATACTTACAGTGTAATTCTAGATTGTTGCCCTAATTCACTTCACCTTCTAGCCACACTAGAAAAAATTCAGCTCCTGAAGAACCCACAAAATTCTAATGTGAATGAAAAATTGCAATGTGATGCAATACCTATGGATGTTAGAAAATATTCTATGTATTATTTCTCTTACTCTTTAAACAGTTTTGTTTTCAAACATCTTTTTCATATTATACTAATCAATATTTTTGCTAAACTTTTCAACTTTTCCAAGCACCCTTTTTCTTATAAATAGACAACTGACTTCAGAATAAAGCATTTTTGCACTTTGCACGTAAGTTTTCTACGCAGTAAACGAAAACTGAATTTTGAATTAAACACATAAATTTTTCATCTTAATGTATAAAATCTTGTTTGAATACCTTAAAGGTGTGTACAATGCACACTTTTCATTTACTTGAGTCATAAAAAGCGGACAGACACTTTTATGAAAATATGATGTAAGCTGACCATTGTATCTGAACAGAGCAATCTCCTGTGCCTTGAAATTTTTTTCTTATTCATCACAGGAAACATGACTCCTGCAATCTCCAAAAAGATGTAGGCAAGGAGAAGATATGAATCCATCAGAAAACCTCAGCTGCCAGCAGTAAAACTGGTGAGCTCCTGTCCGTGGGAAATCACATATTTTGAAAGTGATCTTGTTCTAAGACAACACATTAAATATAGCTTCTTTCTTTTTTTGCCTTCCTGTCAATTAAATGGTGACAATCTTACAGTGGTCTTGTTTTGTACAATGACAAAGGCTTCCTGTGGAAAAATAACCTCACGAGTTCTGACTGTAATTGCATGCACTCAAGCATTTAAATTTTGTTTACTCTTTTTCACACCAGAGCATGTACATAACTTAATGCTTCTGTCTTAAACTGCTGAGAACAGAGAATATGAGTTATTATAATCCCCAGTTATATGCTCTGAAATTCCAACTATAACAGTTCAAAGGTTTTTTTCCTTTATTTTGTGGTTGGTTTTTTTTTCCTTTTGGAGGTCCTTGAACAATTCCAAAAAGTTAACTTATAAGCTGTCAGTGTTACAGCGTTAAAACTTCAGTTTATTACACAGCTCTTTTTACTTTCTTATGCCGAGCAAAGGAGAAAGGCCACAATCTACCAGTCTTTGATTCCCAGTTGTGTCTTTGGAACATCTCATTGCAAGTTGAATAGCTGCTTCTTCAGTGCCATTGGAAATAAATGTGGATTTGCAACTAAAATACAGTATCTGATGCACTGCTGTGCAATGGAGAAGAGAGACAAAAGGCAGATTGTGCCTCTTTAAAGCAATTCATTGTCCCTTGTGTGTCTCATAGAGATACTAAAATAAATGAAACTGTTTGCACACAAACATAGTGCAGATGTATGTGTTTAAAGTAAAGGAATTAGACCAGGCTATGTATTACCTTGTGAAACTCAACAACAATCTGCAAATACATTCGAGTTAACAGCTCTATACCCAGCCAGCCTCACAAGTAAGCACTTAGACACGGCAGATTTAGGGTTTTTAAATAACCATTTTAAAGTAATGCATTTTTCATCACTATTTGTTAGGGAAAAAATTGGAAAATATAAGAAATTGTAGGCTAAGAAAGATTAAACCCTGAATTCAGTTTCAATATATTAGAAACAATATAATCCACAGATTAATATGCCTAAGCACAAGAAAAAAATCAGTATACTTTTAAAAATTTTTTATAAGATGTTTAGAAAATTATATGTTAAAATTCTAACTATTTTCACTTTTGTCTAAAACGTAACAGATCTGAAGAGAAAACTTCATGAATCAAAAGATCTTCAGATATTCCAATTCTTTTGTATACTGTGTCCATGGTCCCAAGGAATAAAAAGAAATGCTTAAATGCAAAGTTTAAACACATCATTTTAATATGCCCTTATGTACAAGAAGGTTTAAAAAGTTCTATACAGCATTTCAAAAATTAAATCCGGCAGGTCTTTTAACCTGTTTACATTATGTTGTTCTTTGATACTTTCTTAACTGTAATCAATCCTATATGCCTTTTTTTTAGGTGAAACAGTAAAAAAAAATAAAACAAAAAGCAATACAGAAAAGTAGTTAATGATGTCATTTTAAGTATACTGGGAAGATTAAGTTAACTGCTGAAGCCTAAGACACAGAAGTACTTGAAGATACTAGTAATGTTGTGGATGGGAACCCTACTGTTGTTTATGAGAAGGAACAGAACACCTTGATATCTTGATCCAGTGGTCCAGGATATAACAAATATATCTATCCTCTTTTCTGATCCACACACTGGCTTTTCATGGAATATGAAGTCAAAGTCTTTATGCCCTCCATGGCAACTTAAAATAACTTTTAAAAGTCTTAGAAGCGAAAAACACAGTAGGTGATTTAATTTCTGTGGAAAATTGAACTCTGTGCTAAGTATCATGGTCATCAGTGGCAGACAACATCTGTTACAAGTTTAACTGAATGCAAAATAAATATTCCATTCTCTCATTCTCCCCTCTGTTCTTACCACTGTTGCACCCAGCCAACACACACACACAAACACACACACACACAAACACACACACACACACAGAGCATCATCCTGCATTAGAGACAAAACACATTGTTCCAGTATTATTAAAACATAAAATTCAGCAAGATGCATACTTACATATAACAGTACTGTTTGTATGGACATACACATGTAAACATAACTGTGTATAAAACCCACTGTAATAACACCCACGCTATTCATCCTTCTCTGTGTATGGGACACACACTAACAATGTAACTAAATATGCTCTTTCAAGACACAGATGAACACTATAAGAAAACCAATATGAAACAGATAAAAAGAGAATCTGCCTTTTTGAAAACTTCTGGAAACTGATTAAATAAAAATGGTAGGTCCATAAACACTGTCAAATTGTACACCATAGTTGTAAACCCTAAGAAAGCTCCTTTCAATTTTTAAATGTTGCAACTATTACAGACAATTTACATTGCTGGGTTGTGAGTGAAGTAATGTACTGACATTTCTTCCGGAAGCTAAAGTACTGCACCTTTACAAACTTTCAACTCAACTGGCTGAACAAATAGTAAATAGGAATATTTGTGTGAATCTTACACAGCCATGGTTTAAAAATGCTAAGAGAACTGCCAGTTGGATGAAAAGAGATGAAAGCCAAAATAGTATTGTAAATTCTACCTGCTAAAATTTATGTAAGAAAGTATGTTTTAATATATTGAAAACAGAAAGAATGACTGACAGGTAGCTTGTTTAAAAAAAAAAAACAACAACCAATCAAACAAACAAAAAACTCAATGTGTGCCCACTGGACTTCAGAAGAGAGGGAAGAGAGAGCTATGAACACTAATTCAAATAATTTAAATCTGAAAAAAAAAGGAGGCAAAAGAAGGGATCACTGAAACAAACTATTGAAGTTACGTTATGCATTTTAAGTTAAGCAATGATTAGACAACTAAATAAAATGCACTTAAATGATCATTACTTATTTATGCAATGCCTAGAAATATATGATTAATGAAACATCTACAGTACCTTTCTATTTTCTGCTGCACCATTTGTGATATAATAAATCACCAAAGATATATTTCTAAAATATGTAAGAGAATGTCTTCCTTGCTATAAAGACCATATCATTAATATTTCCTATTTTACTACAGGAAGTGCCATGACATTTCTGCCAAGAAACTTTTTGGATTATCATAGAGTATAATTCTGTATGTTTTAACAAATATTTGTCCACTTGAAATTAAAGAGCTGAATACACCATATCTTGTATGCCATTCAGAAAATACAGTATAATTTAGAGGTAGGAGAAAAAGAATTAAACTGAAAAATACATTTCCATTATTAACTTTTCTGCTAGAAATCTGGCAAAATAATACATCAAGAGAGAAAAAAATAATCTATTTCTGACTAGTAGTATCAAGATAGGGAGGAATTATTTAAGTAAACTACATTTAAAAAGATGTGAAATTTCACAAAATTGTAATGGCTAATCATCCTACCTATTTTCTCTGTAAGAAATTTTCATTTCAAAGAAGAAGGGACTACTATATTGCTTAAGAAAAATGGAAACCTACATGATGGAAGTTGAAAATTCAAACTCTTAGTGGCAAGTGAAACTACAAAAAAACCTCAGAGATGCGTAGCATCCATGCTAAATCATTTTTCTAACCACTGTGGTCTTCAGAATGACCTATTCACAGAATTTTGTTTGTAGACTTTTCTTGAGGGATTTTTATATTTCCAGGACAACTAGAGTTATCTTTTTATTTAATGCAGTTAAAGTAGGACAAGTTGCCATAACCACTCTTTGCTCAAGTATTAATTGATGCCAGCTCAGTGCCTGTATAAACTACAGAGTACATAAGTCAGAGGATGTAGAAAACGGAACGATAATTTTTCTAATCTTGTATTGTTTTGGCAAAATACTCAGTGACTAACATGCTTCTAAAGCCTATGTGTCTTCAAACCACAGTTAAGTCTTCTGGGAACATGTGTGCTCTCTCTCATTTGAGGTTCATACCACTCCTGTTTTAAGAAATAAAAGAGTTTAGTACACTGTAATAAAGCGCCAAAATAATCATAGTAGTTCAGACTGCTGGAAAAAACTGTTACACTGAGCTCATTTACTTAACTCTTTCTTAGCATATGCTATGTGTTCTGTAGATCTACCCAGGGGAAACAGTAGAAATTACCTTTACCCACACTTTTTTTCTGTCACTTATTCCCCATTTTACCACATAAAAATTTTCTTAACAGCTTAATATGCCTTAATGTATTTTTATTCTCCCACATTTAATATGAATTTCTCTTGTTTCCAAAAGGTATTGTAGTTTTCTATTATAACAGTTTAAACAAAAATACTATTTTAACAAGAAAGCACCTTCATGTTACAAATCAAAATGACTGGGAAATTTGACTCCAAATAGCTGGGAAACTGGACTCCTCAAGCAGGAAAAGAGCACAGGGTACCTCAAAACTCCAAATACAATCTTCTGAAACACAGTTTTTAATCATATATTTCTATAACTGGGTTTATTACTGATCATATTAATATGAGTATCTTTCCATCTTTGGAAAGCAAGCAACTCTATATGTCTTTTACCTCACAATTGGTTACTTATTCATTACAGAATGCAAATCTTATGTCCTATTCCAGGTCAGGCCCCTGACTGGGAATTCTTGGTTAGATCTTATGTATCTGTTTAGATAGATACCTTTCATTATTTCTATTACATTAAGAGGTTATTTATTGCAGAGGCATACAAGTTTATTCTGTGATCTTCATAGTTTCTCTGGTCCTAACACCACTTATTAATAGGTAAAAGTAGCAACATTTGTATATATAGCAGTTTACATGATGCCAGCACACAAGAAAATTCAGGCAATCCCTTAATTAATTTTAGTTAAAATTAGTTTATCAGGAACAATTTTGAAGCTTTTGCTGACTGAAAATAGTTTAATTCTGTAAATAATGGACTCAATTTCTCATTCTTAAACTAAATGAAAAATGTAAATTGGAGTGTTTATCTTATTTTATTATCTCCAGGTCTATATGTATAACCATATTT
Source organism: Manacus vitellinus (assembly GCF_001715985.3). Lineage (NCBI taxonomy): Eukaryota > Metazoa > Chordata > Aves > Passeriformes > Pipridae > Manacus > Manacus vitellinus. The sequence goes on along the minus strand of NW_021940682.1, from coordinate 26,053,720 downwards.
TTCTTCTCCTCTGCAGTATTCTCCTCTGGTTTTTTGCACAGATTAGAGGTCTTATAGGTCAGTCCACAATTGTTTCTTTCTCCATGTAGCTTTCTTTGCAGCAGGGGCTTAGTGGTGTCTTAAGGCAACTTTCACTGTAGGTCATCTTCTGAGTCATTAAATTCTGTGTCCTGCACAGATGTTGGATTACAACAGTTTCAATTTTTTTTTAAAAAAAGACTAATATATTTGCTGGTTTTGTAGTTAATGTAGCTATCTATCAAATAAGTTTTGATTTTCTGTAACAAATAGATATTAAAACAGATGGATATTAAACCTTCCCTTTTGTTGGAAAATATTTATCACATTAATTTTTTTCTACAACAAAGTCTTTAAGCAAAAAAGCAGTTGCATGCCACACCAGCTCAGCATCCACCCTATAGATGATATTTAACTGTTGGGGAGTTGATTTTCTGTGGTCTTCATTTTAATCATTGTTATGGAGAATTATCATAATTCTTGACCATACTGTCATGAATTTGCAAAACCAAAGTAGTTGCCTGCCACAGACTGTCTATCCCCAGTTGTATGTAACCAGAATCTCCCATGTGAACACATAATTTGAGATGGGTGGAAACTGGAGTTATGAAACCATGGGGCATTCCAACATTTCAAAATTTCATGTAGAAGATAACTTTGTTTTGTTTTTCTTTTTTAAAAACTCAAAGCAGTTAGCTTTCTCTTTTAAATCAATGTGTTAAAGTTCCACTAATGAAAACTCCTTAGTTATTCGAGTAGAGGCATTCCTATAATATCCTTCTGAACTCAGAAACTGTGAATCAAAAAATGGGGAGATGAGAGAGAGGAATTGGACCAGAATAAGGGCAGTGAGAGAGATGTATCTGGGACTGCCAGGTGAATTCCACAACTGATTTGTTTTTCTGGTTCTCTCACTTTGAAGAGAAATATACTCTTAGATCTGAGAAATGTTTTTTAACCTAATATTCGTCGAAACTGGCAGGGGCCCATAAAAAGCTTGGGTTTTGCCAAATCAGCATTTTCCAAAAAAAAAAATCTATTTAAAAAAAGAATCCTAACCAACTGCCATCCTTATTATCCAGGTTTTGCAAAGAGTTCTCATTTATGCAAACCTCAGAATTGTGAAATAACAAAAACAGAGCCCATTATCTTGAGACTTAAAACTAATTTGGTCTGGTCTTGGTTTTTTGTTTGTTTGTTTGTTTTATGCGTCTGTTCTCTAACTCAAATAACTGCACCTTCTATTTGTTCCCAGACTGCAATACATTTCATAGAACTAAATGTTTCAAAATAATATGATTTACATCCATACAGTCAGATGTATGCATTTGTGGCATCCCTGTAGAAAAATATCAGTGAATTCTAAGCATAGGTTAATAAAGACAAGGAAATCACCTCTGTTGCTCTGGAAACACCAGGATTATTAATTTAGTATTCAAGAGGAAGAAAAAATATATATGCATATATCAGAGGTGCTTTGAGCCATAGAAATTAACTTTGTCGATCAATAATACATGGGTTTATTTCCATTTCACAGAAGATTGTGCTTGATCTTGCCCTGTTTGCCATCAGTTTCATTTGAAGGCCAAGGCATTATCAGTATGATAGCAATCTCATCTTATCTAAGGTGAAAACCATCTCCTTAAAAAAAAAAAAAAGAAGGAACAAAAGAAAGAAAGAAAGAAAAAAGAAACAAACGAACAATTGAAAATTTTTCCTGAGGGGAGTAATTCATTACATACATAGATATTTGACTATGCAGTCAGTCTCAAGCTTCAGATGTACAGGACTGGAATTAATAGAACTGACCTCTAAAGCATGAAATTCACAGCATCCAAGATAATCAGAGTTACTTCCTATACTGTATTTACTCAGTAAAAATCTATCCCCCAGAACTAACAGCTGGAAGCTACATCAATAGAAACATTTTACAGTAATTAGACTCACTCCAGCTTAAAAATAATAAAAACAGAAAACAAATTATTGAATTCTACTGAATGTTTTCTTGCAGTTGTAGAGATTTGACCAGAACCACTCAGTACTTTGGGCCAACAATAAAGGTAGTGATAAGGCTGCATAATTAAGAGCCAACATTTTAGATTCTCTCTAAAGATGAAAAGAAATTACTCAAGATTTTTATGAGGAAAAGATTTATTAGACAATATATAACTTGTGCCAATTCAGTCTTATAAAGTATTCATTTATCTTTTTGGGTTTCTTGAACTTGTTTGTTTGCTTTTTTAATAGGTCTGTTATTAAAAGCAGTGTTACATTTGTTACATGCTAAGCTGATATTAATTTCTGCTTTTTGTAAAACTCAGACACCTGGAGACTTCAGTTAGTGAGCTCAGGCTGTCCAAAAGAAAAAGAACTACAGGGGAAGTTTGAAACCTAAAGTGTGTTTCTTGTCACCTTCAGCTCTATGGAGTTTTAAAAGCTTATTGTATTTCTAGATCAGAACATAGTGGACAATGAAATTATTAGAATAAGTTTTTTTTCATAATCATTTTGCATTCCCTTGAAAGAAACACTCAAACTGTTGTAGCTGGATCAAGACCAGAGCCTGAAACCAAAGCACATATACTCAAGTCTTGAGTGGTTGTAGGAAACTCAGGTAGACAACAGTTCGTATTTTTCATTTCGGTATGTCTAACAAGGTATAAAATAATGTAGAGGTTTACTAATTTTTTCATTTCTATAAATAAATTTCCCTATGAAATCACACTAAAGAAGCAACAATTTTAAAAGAAAACATGCTTGAACTTTCTAATTATCTTTCAGAGTGATGCCAACATGAAGTTTACTCCTTAGGAACTGCAAAGCTGATAGTTTTAAAATGTTAGTGTAATATAGCCATGATCACTAGGAGCTTGTTTTGGAAACTGTGTGGTGAATACTTCTTAGGAGCAATCATGTTTTGAGAAACTACACTTGTAGTAAAACATAAGATAGTGTCTTTTATTTTGATCATAATACCTCAAAGCAAAATGAAAAGGCTCTTCACCACCCACTCACAGGATAAATTGGGAGAAAGTTTGCAGAAAACCATTTAACATACTTCTAATACATCTTAGCAACATTTTGTGCATGAAGTCAGGGTAGGAGGAGCTTTTTGTTTTGGTTTTATCTTTTGGGTTGGTTTTTTTCTTGTTGTTTTGGTTTTTTGTGGTGCTTTCTGTTTTTTTTTCCCCTACTCTAGTGCATATTTAACACTCTGATTAGAAAATATCAGTTTCTGAAATGTGTAAACATTAGGATATCTTAGAAGGGTGTCATAGGTTACTAAATACAGTGATGGTATTATGAAGTAACAAGCTGAGCTTGATGCATCATGCCCCTTAAGATATCTGAAACTCAGCAAAGACCATGAGTCTGGGATTTAGAAAACATGATAGGTAAGACTCTCAGCTATTGCCAGTCCATAATTTCAGTCTTTTCAAGGAGTCACCTATTGAAGCAAATCAGGGATTTAATATCACGGATGTTCTATATAGTAATTTTAACAGTATTATAGGAGTATTATATACAGTCTACTAATTGCTGGCAATCAATAACTCAAGCAATCTGTTAATTAAACAGTAATCCTTAACTCCCCACAGATACTGCTTGCCACTGTGCCCATTTCAAAATCTTAACATTTGAAAAGTGAGAATAATATCAGCACCAGCTACATGGACCAATTTTGGTGTATGAGTTCAGCCTACTCCTTGACTCCTAGAAGACCACGTTAGTGATCACTGTTAGCTTAGAATTGCTAATGGAGGGTTTTGCTGGGAGTTTCAGTCTCACTAAGTCACAGTAAGCCTGATTAGTTCTAAAACCACTTTAGTTGTTGATGAGCTTTGAGTTAAGAATCTAAGATCCTGTTTTAGGAAAACTTGCACCAGCTTGGGAGTTTATTCTCATACCTCTCCTTTTTGCCAAGATTTTTCAATTGAAAGTCAATTTTCTGTCCCAGTACAGTAAAAAAAACAAACCCCTGATTTGTTTCACAGAAACTGGAGTTTGGCAACAAAACAAAGCTGATAAGATTAAGCGTTTCTCCAGATGATGACCACAAAGATAAATAAAAACAACAAATAACATTAACCGTTCAAGATTTGTTGAAGAATATGCCAAAAGAGATGATGTTACTAAAAAAAGGTTTTCTTAAGACTTCAAAAACATTGAGCAGATAGGAGATTTTCCAAGTACAGTTCTAGCAATCAGTTCCCAGGCTAAAAAATACAATGCTCAAAAACTATATACTGTGAAACCAACATGCAGGGAAAAATTCATGTGGTGAGTAATCAAATGAAGACTACCAATGACCTGCAGAGTGCTTTTCTTACAGTTATAGAGAAAAAAATAGGAAATTATTAGTCAGGAAGTAGAACAGAAAACCAGAAGAAGAAACAATGAGTGAAACAATCACAAGATTAATTTAAAATACAAACATTTCTTTGGTTGCTGAGTGTAAACATATTTCAAACACAAATGTCCTGATATCTCTTAAGATACTACTAATTTGGATGAGTTTCCTTTCACACGTGCATAGTAGTTAATGAATAATATTCGGAGTGTTCATGGTATACTCCAGGACTCCAGTGCAAGTACGTTGACTTTGTAGAGCAATTAAATAGTTGATAAGAGTATTTTATACGACTTGATATTAAATTACTTTCTGCATAGGCTAGGGATAGTTAAAAAATGATCATGTCTTTCTTCATACTGATGTAGCTCAAAGTGAAGCATTTAGAAAAAAAAGCAGAAATGTTATTCAGTGACCAAATAATTGACAAACTGCAATGAAAATTTTGAGTTCAATTATTTCTGGTCTGAACACACAAACAGATGTATATGCAAACTCTGAAGTGTGTAGAAGAATAGAGCCTTTACTACTGGTAAAACAACACCTTTAACAAGAATAAAAAGTTTCTCCAATATTTAGCAATTAAATAATTCAATTTTAATGTACTTATAAGATCAAGACACTTCATTATATGAAAACAAATTAAATTTTTGCCTCCTAAACCCGTAAATTTTTCTCCAAATTGTTTTCAACTTTGGGCCAAATTTGATTCTTTTATTGGAACTAGCATGCAAAATGAGTCATTCCTCTGAGGATCGACTTTGATCAATCTAAAAATCCCTGAATGTGAGATTTTCTGACAGGAGAAGGAAAAATAAAAATATATTTTTAAAATGTGTTATAGATTGATAGAGAAGTTCATGGGTGTTTCAGAGACTTAGATACAGCTTTAGTCTTCCAGTAAGAGGTGTTTTACTTTTTAGAAATCTGCAATCAGCTCACACTTTATGGATCAATGGCATAGAATCAGAAAAGGTTGATGGAGCAAGAGACAGAATTTATATAAGCCTATAGTTCATTAACCTGGCAACTGTATTTTAGCTGAATTAATGGAAGAAGGAAGCAATGAATGTGCATGCGTTACAAGCATTGTTCAACTAAAATAGTCCCCCAAAAACACAACACTGATTTTTTTAACTGATTCTTCACTAGGCAGAAAAGCCAGTGTCTTCTGCGATGCCAGGAAAATAGAAATAGAGTCTGCCAATCATTAAAATGGAAGGCACATAGCACTGTGGCTGTCTGGAGATGAAATTGGATTTCGCTGTCTCGACTTTTCAGACTCCCTTTCATTCCACAAAGCAAATTGCTTTGCCGTAACTTTGTGTGAAACAGGAAAGGGTTCATCTGGCAGAGGTACCACTAAAGGCTTATTAATAACCCTACAGTGCATTTGCCACTGAAAAATATGCATTGGAATACCTGGTCTTGTAAAATGCAGGTTACATTTTCCAAATATTTTATACAAGCTTAACTCTACTCATTTACAGCTCCTTTATTTTCTTTGCTGTGGAATTATTTACACTATTCCTTTATTTTTTTTTTTAAATTTCCTTTCTTTCCTTTATTTCCTTCACTTTTTACGTTTTATTGACAGCTGCTATATTTTTATTGGAGGCAAAAAAAAAAGACACTAACTACCAATATCTGCATTTATGATAGAATATTGCAAAAGAGCTTTAAGCTATTTCAAACCTGCTTTTTGTTATAGAGTTATCTAATAAACTAAAAACCTCTTGCATTATACATAACTGCACTGTCATTTTATCTATTTAAGAGTAACTTGACATCCCAGTAAGGGCAATTATTACCATATACATTAATTCAAACTGCAAAGTAATGTATTCAATAAGGATCTTTAGCAGGTGAAAGTGCTCACATTATTTCCTCTTCAGTTCCTTTTTAAAAATAATTTATATCTTCCTCTTTTCACAATAAAAGGCCTCTCATAGTTGCTACTCTTTCTTAATTCATGCTCCAACTGGGTCATCTTTGAGCATATTCATTTCAAGACATGATAAAATATTTTATTGCTTCTTAATTCAACATCTCAGGATGTTTCCCACAGTTCACCTGTGGTATGGAGGAAGAAGGGAAGAACACCATAATGAAGTTTATTACAGATAATCCAAATATGTGGGTTTCAAAAGATAGTTTCTGTGTGGGAAGTGAATTTGTACAGGTGCTACCCTTATTCAAGAAAGAAAAAAGAAAAAAATCATACTAATAATATAGAATATTTTAAAATATTTGATAATAGGAGGTGAATACTTGAAAAATTTCTATTTTCAAGTTTATTTTCATGATTTTCTTTCTCCACAGTGATAGGAAAAAAAAAAGGAAAAAAAAGGCAAAATCTGAATTTAAGTACTCATGTTTCCTACCCTGTTGTAGTTTGAATCCAATATCCTTATCATGGTGGAGGATCTGTCTTGATATTAACAAAAAGGTAGTAAATGTACTTGTGTCTTCCTTTCTTCAAAGAGAAAATAGCATTTGAAGATTTTTTTTGTCCAGATAGACCCTTTTTGTTTTCTATGCTGTAAGTCTGGAACAGATTAACAAACTAAAAAACAGAGGTAAAAGGCTGAGCTACAGAACTTATCTGTGGGTCATTCACATTATCAAAATTAATTCAAAACTACAGTCTGCAATAATAAAGAAATAACTACTATTTGATAGAATATCCATTATGATTCATTGTCCAAATTTAATATTGAACAGTGTTCTATTTCACAGAGTTACGTGAGGTTTTTTATATTAAATAACAAAATATACCCATGTGAATACTGAATTTTTTGCCTGAAACTTTCTGTTATGCAACTATCATTTTCCTGAAAACTGCTATTTTGCATAGTTCTAAAACTGCTGACCACCATGAATTGTGGTAACATACCACTTATAAACTAAAAAAGAAGATGCTTTCAACCACTGAAATTCTTAATTCAGGTAGAATTACAGATCACCTTGTTTTTCCTGGAGCTAAAAGTCAATACAGTAGCATTATTCATAGAATTTTCAAGGATTTTAGAGAAGGTATGGGGGGGGTTAAATTACTTTAGGTACAATAGTGTTTTGCACTATTGAGGTACATTATATCTAATATATTATATATGAAACTAGGGTATATTTAGTTGAAGAAAGCAAATATTATTATTGTTACAACTCCTAGAGTGAAGGGACTTGGAGGTAAGCTCTCATTAACTCACCCATAGACATAACTCAGGAACTTTATTCTTTCAAGTGCTTTTACATTGAAGACACAAATTTATTACATATACCCCTGTTTCTCTGAAACTTCTCAAGCTCTGAGTTTTCCAGAATCCTGTTCAGCCTCCTTGCAAGGGAAAGCAGGACATTCCTCAAGAACTCCTAAAATTTATACAATTTTTTATAAAACAACTCGGTGAATTTATGTTAACCTTTAATTCTGATAGGTTCTACATTTAGAAAAGAAGTTTTGTAGTAAAAGACAAGATATCAGCTAATTTAACAACCAGATTTCATCTATTTACTGTAACTTTATACTTTGATCTTTTTATATGCAAAGACACTGTTTTGCATACCTCTGTGTGTTTCCAAATACCTCTGTGTTTTTCTTATTGTCTTAATAAGAGCAGTAAAGTCCTATTCTTTATACAGTATATCATCAGTCAGTTACTAAATTACAGAATGAAATTATTATATTAATAAATAACTTTTACAGTACCCATAACATTATCCCCTGTAATTTCTGGTTCTTTTACAGACATCGTATCTAACAGGGTGAGAGAAGGGAAAAATAAAGGAGAGTACATATACTCATGTGTACTGCCTTAATCTAGACTATTTTTTTGCTAGACGGAAAAATCCTTAAAATTTATACATAAGAGAATATTTATAAATATGAATACAAATCTCATATTTGGTATATTGATATCATATATACTTTAACATATATTTTGATAAATCCTTTCGGAAATCTATTCTCTAGAGACAGAAGGAAAGATTATAACAGGCAAATACTTGACTTTGCATAGAGAACACTGCAAGTCAGCTTCATGAAACATTTAGCATATTTTCATTTTCAGTACAAAGGATTTGTCTGACAGATCTAGGAGATCTAAAGTTGCTTCATACCTCACAGACTCCTCTTGAATTATTGTTAGCAGTGCTTTGATAGATCAGGACATGGTAGAGTTTTCTCCTCACTAAATATATTATGTTTAAATCTTTCTTTCCTTATCTATTTATCTGTAAGAAGTCATTTATTCCTTCATGTATGTCAAGTGCTATCAGAAATAAAAAATAAAGTCGGTAAGGTTTTTTTTGTCCTTTCATCAATTTGATCTCCTTCCTCTAATTCAAGAGAGAGATGTTTAAATTCACCTTATATAAAGCCAATTGATGTCAATGGAATGATTCCAGTTGACTTTAACGAGGTATAGACACAGCCCATATTTAGTTGCTTTGCTGTTTCTGAGGTAGAGCAGCTTACAAAGAAATTTGGTCTCCCAAGATTTACATTCCAGTTTTGCAGTTTAAAAGTTTGGACTAATCATAATCTTCAAATTCCTCTCAGACTTGTTTATTCATCATCTGCCTTTTCTATTATTTAGTTTCTGCTCCAAAGTTTAGAATTTCTTTGATCTAAAGTGACTAAAAATATTAAAAAAAGTCTTGCAGCTCTTTAAAGACATTGATAGAGATGTCTCAAATAATAAGAATAGTGAAACTGTGATGGAGAATAAAGCTATGTGGTACCTGCATATAATAAATATAAGTATTTTTTTTAATAATGCAGAATAAGTGTTGATGTGATTATCCATTTTTTTTTACATTTATAATATTACATAACTGCAGTAAGATATAAGGGCTCAGAAACCTGTTTGTTACAACTTGCAGAGATATTCATTATGGATATACAGCTGACTGAGCTTGAGGTCATATTGTCTAATGTAATAAATTATATTTCAAAAAGGTAAACTATTATAATAGTGTAATTAAAAATGGTATATTGTTACTAATGGACATTTGAAATGCATGCATTATTCTGCAACATTTATTTAAACTGTTCTGGTATGAGTACAATTTGTATATTTAATTTCATATGTCAATTGTTTTGTAAGTGTGTAGAGTAATGAATAATATTAGAAGACATATGTAAGTGTTTAGTCAACCATCAGTTTTATAACAGGAGTCTATTTAAGTGGGGAAAACAAGTCTAGTACTCAAAAGCACTATAGACAAATAGCATAGATGTCAGTCCAAAAATGCATTCATCTCCAGAAAGGAGAGAGTTGTCTTCAAATGTGTGGTAGGCTGTTGGAGAAAATAAAGGAATTGTCTGTTTTGTGTGTCTAAGTTGAATACAATAACAAGTAATGTTCAAACAATTACAGCAAGAAGGATTTAATTTAGGCAGTAAGAAAATTAATCTATCAGTAAAGAAAGTGAACACTATTATAGATCACTGTTGTGGTTTAAGCCCAGTTGGAAATTAAGCCCTGCACAGCCACTCACTCAGCCCTCCTTCCTCTCTCTCCCCAACCTAGGTGGAATGGGGAGGGGAATCAAAGTAAAAACTTGTGGGTTGAGATAAGAATAGTTTAATAACTATGTTCACTCCCAGTTTCTTTTGCTACCTCCTCACTGGCAGAGCATGAGACAAGAAAAAAGGTGACTTAAGATAAACATGACTGAGCAAAAACCAAAATATCACTGTGTTATCAACATCATTCTCATGCTGAATTCAAAACACAGCACTGTAACAGCTGTTGAGAAGAAATTAACTCTACCCAAACTGAAACCATGAAAATCCTGTACAAAAATTATGGAGTGTTTAAGAACACTCTTTAAGTGTCCCTTACAGCCCTACTTACTTCACTGTCGTGTGCCCTACCGAACAGGTGATTTGCTAGTACCATCTATGTAAATAAACGATAACTGACTTGGAAATTGGACAATTTGACTTGGTAACTTAAACAGTGATGCCAATATAAAGTTAACATGAGGTTTACAGGATGTTAAGAAATAATGGGATTGCTAGTCAATGGAAACTGTAATTTGAATGGTGTTTTCTTTTTAAATAGAAATCTCTCTTCTCCTTGAAAATCTCAGAAAATGACAAAGCTCCATATGTAGCAGATGTAACATGTATCCTTTAATGCAAAACATTGAAGGAGAACATATAAGATTAGTGTCACTCTGACCTAATTATTTTAAAGTGTGTTAATTCACTAGTTCAGAATATTAGGTAAATACCAGAAATACTATCTTCTTTTTTTTATAAGACCTTGGAATTTTTGTCAAACTATAAAAGTGTTTAACACATTATGACAGTCTTTATACAGAAAAAAAATATCATTGCATATAAAAAAAATGAAGAAAATTTCTCAAAGTAAGTACCAGGTGTTTAATCTGTAGGACCCAAAATTAAGGTCTTCAAAGAAATTAATTATCCTTCTACAAAATTTTAATTTTAAGAAAATTACAATCTTTTTTTCTATGAAGAAATTTCTAACATGTTTACTACTTACAACTTTCTTTCACTTTGTAAGATATATCTGATGTATCACTAATTGCAGGTAGTTCTTGAAAAGAATATTTTTTTCACTGAAAATAAATGTTATGTTCTTTTTAAAGTATGAAAAGATATATAATTCCCTTAATTTTAAATTTAGGAAAATTTTGATTTTATACCACTAAGGTATTTTGAAAGTATAAACATATTTCACTGATGTGTTTAATTTACTGTAAAAATAAAAATACATTTTGATATTTTGGAATACCTTTTTTTACTAGAAATCACTTGTAGTGTTGAAATTCATGTCTTTTTTTTTAATTCTAAAATGTATTTTAAAATGTCTAATGCTGAAGACATCCATGAGAAGTAAGTATTTGAATATTTTCTTCAGACAAATCTTTTAAACAGATACTATTCATCCACTTAAAAAAAATTAACATAAGCTTTTTGAATTTTGAATATTTCCAGTGAACAAATAGTAAGAAACAAAACCATACTTATTCTTTTTCCTTCCTAGCAGCTATGATTCTGCTCGGTCCAGCTCATATCTGACCTAGTGAAAGACTGTGAGAAGAAAGACTTCATATTTTTTATCTTTGATCACATATCACCAGTCTAATTTACAGTCTCACCATCTGTCATCTGCAGACTTTTTTTTATTTCAGATTTTCTTCTACTTTATTAATTATAACACATAAGGTGTTATGGTTTTTTAGTCTAACACTATTTCATGTGTCACAGATTTATTTTGTTTAGTCCTTGTTTATACATGTGTCATCCTTTAATAGTTTAAGTACCTTGTAGAAATTGAAGAGCATTGCTAAAATGTTCTTATCTTTATCAGCTGGATATGCAATCTTTTCAAAGAACAGCACCATTTTTTTTTAAACACTCATTTACATGGGTTTCAAGATGACCTGGTGATTCCAACTGGAGTGAGCATGTTTACACCATCCCTGCCAAATGACAAGCAAACAACAGCCCATCATTGGAACAGGCTATGCAGCAGAAATGAGCTCAGCTCTGCTTCCTACTGACTTCCTGCTGCTTAGTGCATCCCATTGTCAAAGCCAAACAGCAGGAAGATAAATGTGAATATGTGACAGGCCCATGAGAAAGCTAGAGACATAACATGAGCCCTACTCAAAAAGTACTGGGGTGATAGAAAGAATCTGTTGGTTGAAGAAAAGCTGTCAAACCATTAAGTTTCAGTATTAAAAACTTAATATATAGTGTACCATTATACCACCTGAATGCTCATCTCTACATTTTCTGAACTAATAAGATCTAAATAAAGTTAACCTTTCTATTCAAGAAGGTGCCATGCTGAAAAACAAAGGCTTTACTGTATTTCACAGAAAAGTCACACATTTTTGCACCAAATCTGTCATGACATATATGACGTATATGTCATAATATATACGGAATAAAGGCAGGGAGAGATAATATCTCATATTAAACCAAAACATATAGCCAGAGGAAATAGAGACATAAAGAAGACACACAAACCTTTTTAATGATTGAAGTGTAGGCAATGAAAAAATGCATGTTGGAACATACTGAGCAACTGCTGCTTCCTACACCCCAGAGTGGGACCACTGACAGTCCACTCGCTTGCAGTCAGAACATGGTGGAGGTATTTGCTCAGATCTATAGACAGAAAAGTGCTTCCAGTCTGTATGTTTGTGTGGGTTCTGTGATAGTTAGTAATTTACTGTGCAACTAGGAGACTACAACCTAATACTACTTTTTCTATTTTCTACTTACATTAAAGGTTGATATCAGAAAATTATTCCCTGCATGTAAAGACTGATTAGGTTATCAGCAGTAGTAGTAGTAGTAGTACCAAATGATATAATGATGTCTTTCCTTATGTGGATGTAATTGATAGAGAAATCACACTCATTCAACACGCATCTCATGTCTCTGGTCCATGGTCTTTCCTAGTTTTCTGCATCACTCTGGACAGAATTTCATTGTTATTAGCACCCATGTGCATGGCAAGCATGGAGAATATAAAAATATCTCTATGTAAGAGTCAGAACCTAACTGAAACAGCAGCTCAAACAGGAGTTATCTGCTTTCAGAACCTGTATGTGTCATAAGGAAATAAAGGACTGTCCAAAATCTTTGGTACAAACACAGTTTTAAGAGCTCTATGCCCTTAAAAGAAAATCCCACAAGATGCTACAATGTGTCCCTTTGCTATTTGATGGATATCTTACAGGGTCCTAACTGTTGGAATTCTCTGTAGATGGGAGCATCTGCTATCACAGCTCTGTCTTTTCTAGGTGGTAAAAACTTGGTTTTCAAGTACATTTCAAACAATTTCCACGGCTTTGGATAGAGGCCTATTTGGCAAGGAATTTCCTCAGGTCAAATACAAAGGGAAAAAAATATCAGCTCTTTTAGGCCACTGCCGACTGGCTCAACTGATAATGACATTCAGGTTACATGAGGAAACAGTCTGGAGCCAGGTGGACTGAGATCAGAAGGGCACACAGGCTGTCTTACACATCCCTTCCTAAGCTGCAGTCTGTAGACCTCAGCAAAATGTGTCTAAGAAATTAATGGATTTCTTAGCAGCTCAGCCAAAGTAGTGCCACTTTTCTGGGAGGGCTATTAGAACCCCATTGCAAAGTTTTATTGACACAATATAAAAGGTACCTTCGTAGCAAGTGCAGCCTAAAGGATGATGGTTCAGCTTATGACAGATGTGAGAGGTCTGGAAATAGAGATATTCCAGTTAAAAGGGCATGTGGAATATTCCTAGCATATGTTTCATGAAACCCAATGTCTGCATCAGTGGTAAGTAAATAAGGAAAATAAAGTGGGAAGGGTGAGAAAATAAAATGGAGCTCTGTGAAGGTTCTAAAGTGAAACCTTAAGCAAAGAAACCTGAGAGTCCTTGTTGCCATTCTTATTCTTTTCTCAACACACTTACATACCATCTGTACCCAAAGAAATTGTTTATCCTAATTTCAACAAGTTAGTGGAAATCCTTGCCACAGAGAGGTTACTGGAGAAGGGAAGCGGAGACTGTAAGGGTATCAGTGGAGATTACAGTGTATTACTAACTAACCTATTATTTCCTGGCTGAGCAGGTGTCAATATTGTCACCCTTCCTGAAACAACAAACTGAAGACTGGGCTAAATTCTCTGCTAAAGTAATCTTGCTGAATGATAAAGATTCAACAACCCTAAATTATGCCCTGGAGAAAGACTAGTTAATTTACTCAATTATCTTAACAATTATTCTAGAGTCTGTCCACCTTTCAAAGACATAGGTAACTAAGTGCATGGATGAAGCATAGGTAAGACTTTTTGTGAGATTTACAATTAAAAAAGCAGGGGTATTGTCTATTGTGGAAAAAATCTAGTACTGGATAAAATTGTAAAGTATTTGAATCTCCAGTATGGTACTACTGCCTCCACCTGTGCTTCATGTGGCACCTGGTCAAGTTATCAATCACCTGGCTAATAGGTTAGTTCCATATTATTTCCACTTCTCTCTTTGCCACAGTTACTTTATACACTTAATTTTTCTCCATACACCAATACTTCAGCAACATTTTATGCACCACTGGGAGGACGCTTCATTTTTTTTGTTGCAAAATAATTCTACCAGAAAATGTACATAGTTTAATGTAATTTACTGGCTGTTCACAGAAGTGAAATATTGGTAAAAGGATGACAAAGCATCAGTCAAACAGATCGCTCTGATATGCAAACTAATATGAATATGCATTATAAATAATCATGCATTGTGGCAAGAAAAATAATAAGCAGCACTTTTAACTGATTAAAACTTGAACAAGCAATGGGCTGAATGAAACTTGTCCTAGTAAATTGAACTTCAAAGAGTTTATGGTGAGTAAGAACTGTTTTGTGACCAACTAATTGACAAGAACTGAGAGTGAAAATATATCATTTTCTCAGAGTAATACTGCTGGGAAACTTTCAATTAACTAAGTCTAGCAAACGTGCTTTTCTAATTGATATTGGGTAGGCTGAATCTTTTACAATACATAATTTTTAACTAGTATTGGTTAGGAGTAAAGCAAATTGTGGAGTGTTCAACAGAAAATATATAGATACCCTGTTCCCCTGTCTTTTGTATGGGGGAACAACAGATCCAAAGATGTCTAATTTGACTAGACATTTCAGATCATAACCTGATGAAATATTTAAAGCAGCTATAAGCTAACTAGCATTAGAATTACCCAGAAACTTTTAAGAAACAAATTTTATGGGGTCCGGTGATCATGGAAAAAAAAGGATTTGAGTACTATCAGCAAGGGAAGATGCCAACAGTATTTATAGCTGACTTGTGTAAGAGAAGCAGACTATAAGGATAGATGAGCATCACACTAGGAGAGAGGAAGGATAGCAGATCATGTTGTTTGTTGCTGAACATTGGATATTGACCATAATAATCTGAACATTACACTCCATCAGCTATGCGGTTGCACAGAATGCAGCAAAAATGTTCTATTGTGTGTGTTTATAAAATTGACCTGTTCTTTGCAGGTTTTTTTCGCCCCAGGCATCTGGCAACTTGAATAGTGCTCAGCTGGAAAACATTCTCCCTAAGTCAAAACTATATCTACCACCAAGATAAGCATCCAGGTCGGTATCTCAGATCATACAAAGGAATGTCTGCCAGTGCACTGGTCTACTATTCAAGTCCTTCTGTGCTGGGCTTTTATTGCAATCCAAAACTCAGATACCAGCAGAAAAGGAACTGATAAGATTAAGCAGCAGGCCATGGGCAGCAGGAGCTGGGAGAAAATCCTTACTCTGAGGAGCTTCATCACAAGACCCATTAATATTTAGCTATGTTTGATTGTCCTGTCTCCTTCAGCAAGATATGGAAAGACTTTGTGGTGATGTTGTCAGACATGTAAAAACCCTTTTGTTCTCTCCCCCAGTGTGGTCCTCTCTACGGGAAAATATTAACCACTTGTGTAATTGTAGCAGAGAATTGTGTAATCATCTAGTTAGTATAATCCGTCCCCTAGTTAGCATAACCTGTCCTCTTTATTAACATGTCCTGCCTCCAAGACCCTTATATTGCATGTTGTGTGTTCAATAAATACTCCAGTTTCTACCCCCGATCTGGGATTGATTAGTTTTGGACCTCCACAGGCTTTCTTATATTTTAGATTTTTTTATTGACTTGTGTGACATCAGTTTTCCAAAACTTTTTTGACATTCAAGGTAGGGACAGTATCCAAATGTCAGTCATAATATCTTCAGCAGATGACTGAAATATTATTCTAACCAGAGAGCCACTAATTGGCAGGAGGTGTTCACTACTTGCAGAAATTTGTCCAAGGCAAGATAATCTGGTGACAAGACCTCTGGAAATTCATAGATAAGATGTAGTTGAGCTAAAATGTAGAGTAGCTCTTTTGGAAACCATTAAAACAATTTCATCATAAGAACGGTGGAGGTAAAATGCAAGAGTTTTCTATTCACTGATTAATAACTTTTACCCAATTTAGAGAAATAGATACTTATTATATTCCTAGTTCTGGCATTTCATTTACAGTTTGGATTTAAATGATTTAGGATAAAAATGCAAAAAATTCAATTGCCAAGATTTAATGTCAGAATGTCAGACTGAAATGGTCCATGCAAAATGGATCTTTTTTGAAAGTGGTAGGTTGAAACAATCAAGGGAAACTCATTTATTTCAAGTGATTAAGGCAGAATGTTCAGTCAGACCTTTTAAACTCACTAGATGAAACCTTTGTTCTGAGATAAAAGTCTTTCTGCTACTTAGTTCCCCTTGCTCATCCTGATGGCTGAGAACACTAACTTCCTTACCACTAGTTGCCACAGACTTCATATATTTTCTTGCACTACAATATTTTTTAGATCAGACCTTCTTATTTTTATATACATTTCTAAAAATTTTTCCAATAAAGAGATTTAATCCAGGTGAGATGACCAGATGAATGTGTTATACAGTAGTAGCAAATATCTTGGTGTCATTCAGGATTTTAAGTTAGAAATCAAAGTAAGACAGTGTAAAGGTAGAGCAATGGTGTTGGACAAAATCACCAGACTCTCTTCTGATGGCACTAAGAAACCCACTTGCAAAGATGCCAACCCTAGTAAAACTGCATTCTTTTGCTCAGTAATCCAGGTTGTAATTACTACAGCATTATTAACTGCTTTGAACTCTTACTCTTTTGGAGTCATTTAAAGGTCTACATTTCCAAAAAGCAAAGTGGTAAAGTTTCCATTAGACAACCATGAACATTTGAGTTTTCAGAGTAAGAAAACAAGAGCTCAAATTTGGTTAACAACCATAATCTTTATGAACAAATTGTGGGGCTTTTCTCTGTCTTTTTTCAATCATCTTGTAATTGCACAAGAGAATTATAAAGACTAGGGTTCTAGTTTGTTTCACATCATATCTAGATTTTTATTCATAAATTAACATATCTAACGTATTGTATTCTGCTAACAGTATGAAATGGTCGATAATTTCTTGGCTCAAAGCACACAGAAATCAATCACAGTTCAAAATAAAAGGAGGTGATTTCTCATTTGACTCACTTACTAATAAATAAAATTACCGCATAAGACAATGATTCCTAAAAATATCTACATGAGATATACATTCCTTATTACGGTGGGAATTTAAAAATGTTGAAGGTTCTTTTCATACATAATGAAATTCAAGATTCCAGATCATCCTTTCATTCAGGAAAACCAGGACATGAGTTCTCTTTGGATGGACTACAAATAAAGTGAGAGCAATCCTTCCATACCACTCTGAAAGTCCAGCAAAAATCAGAAGTTCAAAATGACTGGCAAAAAAAACCCCACTAAAAATGCACAACCCCATTTTTATTTAAGAAGTGTTTAGAATCCTTTTGAAATTAGGGAAGCCGTTGGTACTCTTTCGAGTTTGAAGCATTCTATGATGATAAATGATTTCTAAAAGAGCATGGAATCTCAGAGGTTTCTGGGCATCTTATGACTTTATTAAAATAAAACCATTTGTAATTGTAATTCTAGCTTTGAACATTTCTTATTTATTGCCTTCATTTTAGATCCATTAGGCATATCCAATTGACAGAATATAGGAGACTAACAAGTGATAAAGGAATCATTTTTAGATACCATTATAAGAGAACTGGTACTGAAAAGAGCTCATGTAATACTGATAGAATTTATTGGTAACTGTGGATATTATCACATTTATGCAGTAAATTTATGCAGTATTATGCAGGAACTGGTAATGTTATGGATGTTTAGACAAGAAGACAAACTTAATACGAATCATTTTTCTTGAGGGGGAAGGGCACCTGTTAGCAAAATTAACTTTGTATTGTTTGTAAGAGGACTATAATACAAGAAGGAATACACTCCTTAAAAATTTTAAACTACAATCTGTTTTCCCTTAACTCCTTAAAAGAACAAAGTAATGTCAGCCTTATTCCTAGAATATTCATTTTCCATCACATGTAAATCAAATGTGGCATTGATATCTTTTCCTAAGAATTTACACTAAATTATATATGGAATAAGCCTATATTTCATGAACTGAAAATTTTTCCCAGATTCTTTTCCCTTCTTTTCCTTTTTTTTGTGACCAACACCTACTCTTAAGTCTTCAAATAACAGACAGAAACAGATCTGGTGTATATTTTTTCATGTTTGTATCCATGCAAATGTAACCTATATAGTGGGATTTTACCTGGGCTGTGTTTTTTTTCATAATGGGAGTTGGCACTGATTTCTGCAGAAGAAGTAGTCCATCATATCAGCAGTTTCTATTGCCCATCGCTTTTATGAAGCCTGTTCAGAAACAAAAGGGGAGTCATTGCATAGTTGATTCCTACCATGGCTGCTGTTGATAAATACTTATCACAGGTATATAAACTTCAGTAGAAATTCTTTATTTGTCACAAAAAAAGAACACCAAAAACTTGAATATCACTCTCAATATTTAGCTAAGAAAATGACAGAATATATTTATTCAGATAATAAGGCAGTTGAGAGTGTCCTCTGCACTTCTAGCACATCGCTCCTTTCCCTCTCTTCTCTTGCTCCTGTGTGATTCTTTACTGAAATCAACAATTCAGCATACCATAAAAATAATGATGATGGTTGAATCAATTTTCTATTCAAGGAAGTGAATCCTCTCACAGAAAGTCCAACAAACACGGGGTCCAGTAAAAGGGAGGTACCATAAATATGTACCTGGAGGCAAGAAAGGCAGTCAGCAAAGTGCGATCTGGTCAGGAAGGATTTCTTTTGACGGTGGTGAATTGCCAAATATTGCTTCAGTTGTGGGATATGATCATGGAGATGCAGAGATACAGTTTTCTGGCTTTAAGCACTACAACTGCAGTTGCAGTTATAGATGTTATTTCTGGTTCAAAGTCTTAAGCAGGCTGGGATCTAGGAGATAGTCAAAGCTATGGTGATTCTTCACCTCGTTTACAGTCGATTCAATGAAAGGATTTGATGATATCTTGCTTCCTTCCTTTTCTAGTCACCCTACCCTTGTGCATTTCTATTTGCTTGAGAAACTGCCAGATACAATGTCTTTCTTTATTTTTATAGTCCTAGGACAAACATGATTCATGGTCACTCTTTTCCCTTTCCATCATATATCTTCTAATAGACCCTTGATCTTCTATTTATCTTATTTTTTACCTGCTTCTCTGAGTCATTAAGGTTTGTATTGTTAGAAATTTGATCACTAGAAATCTTTGTTGCTTTTGGACGTCCGCTTTTCACATTTATTACTACAATTAATGGGATGAAAGCTTCTTGATTTTGGGCCACATTTTCTCTTTCTTTGACTTTGTCCATTTTGTTGCTTTCATAGAAAGCAAACTATTAATTTTGTTCTTTTCGTGAAGAAGAAAAAGATATTAAAACGGAGGCACAATAAATCTTCAGATGTTACACAAAACCAAAAAACCAAACCAAACAAGCAAACAAACAAACAAAAAAAAAGGCAAAACAAAAAAAGGAGAAAAAAAAGGAGAAAAAAAAGGCCACTTTTTGAAATAAAGGGTCTAAAATATTTTTAGAATCCGTGGCAGAATGTTTAATGGTAAACAGTAAATTATAACTCAAAGAAAATTCTGGTGACCCTGACAGTTACAAATTAATACTGCCAAACATTGACAAGGTGCCTAGCAAATTAGCAGGAAATGAGCAAAAAACCCTGTGATTGATATTAGAGATTTGTCCACAAGACAGTCATATCTATCGTTTGTGGACATGGTATTTGTAGATACAATTTTTCCAAAAGAGTCAAAAGAGTCAAAATCAAATCAAACAGAAATATTAGCAAATAACTACAGCAGGGAAGAAACTGAGAAGACATAGAATTTTAATAAGCACACTTTTTTTATATATTTATTTTTTTATGCACAGAAGATGCTACAGGATCACATAAGATATATTATTAAACTAGTAACTCTTTGCTAGTCACTGGATTAATTCCTGGTAAGGTCAGTTAGTAATTTCTCCAGGTAGAAAGAGTAAATTTTGAAGAGCCTAAGGAAGAAGAGTCAAGAAACCTCCTTTAATACTTTGCCATTACATAGATCCATTTGTATTGTAACAATTCTTCACATTGCACTCCCTTAAGCCCAGTATGAAGATTCCTCACTGTTCTAGTTAGAGCAGCCAGGACCAGTTGATCACTGTGTGGATGTAACCCAAACTGTGTATTCTACACCCTCTATGTCATTTCCCAGGAACTGTTAACAATAGAGCATTTGCAGCAGCTGCCCAGAGCACACCTAGCCCCTCAGGCTACAGACTGGGCATTGGAAAGCCTGTGATGTAGGAGGATGTTCCTATCCTCACATCAATGACTCAGTTGTGATAACTCCCCTCCGGGGAGTCATTAGCACCTCCATGCCCAGCCTGAGGGGTCATGTCTGCTAATGGGCCACCAAGGAATCCAAAAATATCTCACAACTCACAATCACCCATTGTGGAACTCCCCACACTGGGGGAGGTACTGGGCATTCCCACTTGAACCTGAGTGTGTATAACCTTGGGGTCTTGGGACTTCTGGGCCCATTTGTCAGATCCAGAGGAGGACCAGAACCTCAACCAGACTGCAACCACTATCCTCAACTAGACTGCGACCAACACTTTCCCCAGCAGGTTTTCCCTCTCCTTTTACATTGGACTCAGGGGGATCACGTGGGGCTCAGCACAGGGGCCAATGAACACCATTCTGTTCGTGCCTCAGGGTACTGGGTTATACATCTGGGGTTTGTGGGTTAAAACCAATTGTTTGTCCGTATAATTGTATCTATTGTATTATTTTTATTAAATTGTAACTGATTTATAATTTCGTTTTGAGTTGGGTTCATTTCTCCTGCCAGTTTACCTTTAAACCAGCACACTCACCTTTTTTTCTCATTTACAGAATTAATATAAAGGATAGAGAAACCAATTATACTATAGTTTCTTAATATGCTGGCTTCAGCAATGGAGAAAAGTAGAGAAATTCTGGACCCAGAATGAAATTCTGACCACCAATTTCCACATCTGCTTTACATTCCACCAGGACTGTTTTCGTAGCTGTTTAGAGTGGACTGTTGAAATTATCTGGATTAAAAGCAGTCCTAAGGGATAGTGACTATATAGTAGAAATGCTAGAGGATCCAGAAAGCTCATAATTTAAGGATTTAAAGTTTGTGCAATGGTTTTCCTAAATCACTCTACCAATTTTCCTCTTTTTCTGATTTTTATAAGTATTCAGTTGACCACTTCCTAACTGTATATTAGAATATGGTCTTCTGGCTTCAGTGGAAGAGCATCATAGTGTAGAAGTCATTCCCCAAAAGCAGCAGTAGGTTAGCTCAAAATTAATAGGTGCCTTACACACAGATAATCTCCTGACTTGTGCGTAGCACGAGGAAAGCAGTATGCAGTTTTGTGAAGATAGTTGAGCCAATGCATTTCGCAAGCCTAACCTAAGCATAATGCTAATTTCCTGGCTGCCCTAGAAGGTGTTCCTTGGTGTTAACAACAGTGGGACAACACAGACTCAGTGCAGTGCAACTACCAGTGCACCACACCTCACAGGCTCTGGGTTCTGCTGAAATGTTTGAAAACTCTGCCTTATTGTCTTGTCTGCTTGGGTGGCTACATGGCTAAAATTTGCACAAATATGTTGGCTTTTTCATTCAGTCTACATGAAGAAACTCATTATTATCCCCTTTTAAACTGAGAAAAAGAGTTATCTTGTTTACACAGCTGCCAAAGCTAATTCCCTATCGACCCTATTCTCCATTCTGTTGCTATGTACTCTGCTACAGTGTAACTTTAGAATCAACGAAGTGTTAATAATCCTTTTTAGGAGTTCTGGTTACATTTCTTCTTATTCTTTAAAAACAGAGATGAATCCAGCATCTAAAAAGCATAGAAAAAAAATATTGCTAAAAAACTTTGGCTTTGTTTGTGTATTTCTCTGTGTGTAATCACTCTTCTTAAATGTCCAAAAGGGTGATCTTTAATTTCTCACTAGATCAAAATGAATTGGAAATATAGAAGGGAGATTGTCATAAGAAACACCAGAAACACTGACATCAAAGTAAAATTCTAGGTATTCCAAACTCCAGCCAATATTAGTCCTGTTCATATTATAGCTAGATGGGTTTTCCTATATAATAAACAGATATTGACAAGATTAGAATGAAAAACATCCACTTGGATTTTTTATCATTTCTAATCTGTTGTCTGACACCAAAGATGCATGACACATCTTACCTAACTTCAGCAATATAAAGGGGAAAAGTTTAATTGGAAATGAATGATGTGTGATCAGAATTTAAGTCCTTCATAGTGATTAACTTATTTTGCTTTGATTTTGAGAAGAGTTCTATATTGAACTAATTTTCTAATTTCAAATGATTTGTGAAGCTCCATGGGAATTACATTGATTTTGCCTTTTATTTTAAGTCATCTTGCTTAAGCTGATAACATCACCTTTGGCAGCATTAATTGCACCTAACACACAAACATTGGCATATACTATTATTCTACCTCTGCACTAAGGTGTGAAGAAAATGCCTCAAATGTTCAAGCAATACTCATATATTTTACATATTAATAGTGTTGATTGATACTTAAATAGCATTGAACTGGTTGTACTGGGTTTGACTGGGTTAACATTCTTCACAGCAGCCCATATGGTGCTGTGCTTTGCACTTACGACTAAAATAGTGCTGGTATCACACAAACTTTTGGGTGTTAGTGAATAGTTCTTGCACAGACTCTATACTTTCTTTTTCTAATTCTGCACACAGGGACCCCTACTCCTGCCTAGAGAGTGGAAGAGTGAGGGCAGGACACAGCCTGGAAAGCTGACCCAAGCTGGCCAAAGAGGTATTCCATGCTATGTAATGTCACAGCCATAAAACTGGGATGCAATGGGGAGCAGGAAGGAGGGGGTGGAACAGGGAATTGCCTTACAGAGTGGCTGTTGCTTGGAGAGTGACTGGCCTTTGGTCTGTTTGTGGAACGTGGTGAATATCCTTGCTCTACTTACACATATCTGGCATCTTTAGAGATTATATTAGTGTAATATGAAACAATATAAAAAAGAAGTATTTAAATATACAAATTAGTTTCTACAATTTTAATTTCTACCATTACTCCAATAAAGAAAATCATATCCCTTTATTTACAGGCTAACCCAGAAAATATCCAATTTCTATACTTATTCATACTATCCTAAATATATTAGAAAATATAAGAAAAATAAATTTTTTACTAGATCTTTCTGTTAGGCCAAGAAACTGTATTAGAAAAGCAACACTAAAGAACATCCGGTCCTCCAGTCCTTTGACAGCTTTCAGGGTAGTTTCAAAATTTTTCTTGCTGACTTCTTATTCTGGTTTGAGATCCAGTTATGACTTCTCTCAAAACCTATTTAATACAGTAAAAAGAGTGAAGGTTTTTTTTAACCTTATTTTCTAACTGTTTTAATAGTAAAAAGAGATTAAGGCTCTATTTAAGGAGCTTCTTAAATTGTAGTTTCATGATAAAAAGAAATAATTTAAATATTATGCTTTTCTCTGAAGTCACCTACAGCCTAAAGATACAAGTAACAGTTCAGAGAGAACCAATAATAGTTTTCATTTAAGTATTTTTTGAGATTGCTAGTTCTGGGGTTTTTTGACAGAATTCTGTTTTCTGTACTACTTAATACATAATTCAGCAGTGTTATTTTTCATCACAGTAACCAAAGATATTGCTTGGGTAAACTAGGAAATCAATCCCCATCATGTAAGATTTTTATGAACAGGTCATACACAACAGAAAGGAAAGGGAAAAAGCAGGGAAACACGACTAAAAGGCCTAAAGAATAGTCACTAGGATCAACAGTAATTTAAATGACCTTACTGTCAAGAAAATACTTTACTTTGAAAATAAATTTGAGCAGCTTTTAGCCTTGAGTTGAAGAAAAAAGACCTCACATGGTCTAAATCAGTATTTTCATTTGAGTCAGAAGTGAATTCCCAAATGTACCCACATTGTATCCTTTGGTTCATATAATTGAATATCGTAGAAACATGCAAACTCAATTTGTCTCAGGTGTAACTGAACCATTTCTGTACTCTACATCTCATTGATCTGTGCTGCTGTGCCTAGTGGTTGTTCTGTTCATGGGCCTAAATTAGAGCTGGTTAAAGTTTAATATCATGATGACTATGTAACAGATTTGGGATTCTCAAGAGCAAATGTTTTACTCAGGAAGTTGGCTCTTATTTCTCCATACTGCTTTCATGTGTGGATGCACATTCAGAATCCTTCTTTAGGAGGTGTGGTTTGTTCTGGTTGACTCCACCATGGTTATGGCCTTACATTCCTCTGTTGATCCTTCTTCTTGCCTTTAGCTTACCTTATGATAAATGTTATGTATAATCCAGCGTGTCCATGATCAAACAGCTTCAGGTTCTTCATCCTCAGGCAGGGAAAAAAAAGTGGCGGAAGCAGCAAACCCACAGGCACTGAGGGAAAGCTTAGGGTTTTTTTTGGTTTTTTCTTTTGGTTTGTTTTGGTTTGGTTTTTTTGTTGTTTGTTTTGGTTTTGTTTTGTTGTTGTTGTTTTTGTTTGTTTATTTTTGTTTTTGTTTTTTTTTGTTCAGCTAAATATAGACCTGTTGAAAAATTTCGAAAAGCCAAAACAGAAAGGAAAGCAGAACACAATGTACCATTTTTTCCAGTGTTAGTGGTCCTGTATCATTTTATATGGCAGCCTCTGGGAACTGACAGCACTATATTCCAACTCCAATAGTGTCAACAGTGTCAGTATGCTGAAGTTTCATGGGGCTACAGTACTCCATGGTGTTGCCTTTGGGATGGAAAACACTATAAGCACTTGGGTATCAGGAGAGCTTTAATAAATATATATATATATATATGTATGTATATATATGTTATAATCTAAACTCTAACTTAGCATAGTAACTTTATTAAGAATTAATACAGTTTCATTTGACTCATAGCCTCAGAAATAGTAATCTCATAAGGATTTCCTCCCTCATTCTCCCTTTCTTTCCTACCCTTCCTTCTCCCTCATTACTCCTTGTTCCCTGTCTTCTTTACCTTCTTTCTCACAACAATATGACAAAAAAGAGTCTTTATTGTTTTAATTTCTGCAAAGGACTATCAAGCAAACATTGAATCATGACTTCTGGAATGTGCTTGTGTTCATTAGCTGGTTCAGAACTGCTGAACATCCCAGAGAAGACTTGATCAAATACAGTTAAGTTGAATGTAAATCAGAATAATTTCTGACTGTAAGCTTTTAGGTTGAAAATCTCAAATATTCAAAGCTCAATTAGTGTTTAATTCACTGTGAGTATTTAATTTACTGTTGTTTTGGGTTTGGTCTGTTGGTGTTTTTTTTTTTTTGTTGTGGTGGTTTGGTTTGATTTTTTCCAAAATAAGAATGTAAGCAAATAAAATAACATGATTCAACTGTTCTGGGAGGAGTGGAGAGAAAAATAGAAAAAAGAGAATGAGTTCTCCCTTAAAGTTCAGGAAAGCTATTATTATGTGCAAAGTTGTCTCTCATACTTGCAAATGCATATTTTCTGAGAGACATATTGTCTTAAAGGATCAAGGGAGTCAAAAACAGACTTACCAGGCAACTATTAGTAGAGGTAAGGTATAGAGTAGCTTTAATAGAAGACCTTCAACCACAGGGGTACAGAGATATGTGTCCTACATGTCCAGGGGTTCCACAATTTAAGGTATTATCCAACCAATTCCAGATCTATCTACCCCCTAGATCCTCCCCCCAGCATACCCTTCTGGAAGTTGAGTCAGGGGTCTCTGGGACTTCCTCTTCCTCATTTTCCTCTTTCTCACAGCAGGTCCAGTCCTTGGAGCAAACCTGAAGTTCTGAGTTTTGAAGGATGCTTTGTCTGTATCTTGTTGTAGAGGCCTGGAGTGTGATGTTCTCAAACAGAAAGAAGGCCTACCTTGAGGGAAGTCTAAACAAGCTAAAGGAATTTAGAAAGTTAGATATGAAATGGGGAAAAGGGTTTGTTTATGTATAAACTAATGTGCTAAAGTGTGAGCTAACTACAGCTACTTCTAAAATCTACAAAAAGCTAAAAATCAAAAAAATCCATGGGTATCAGACGTAATACCATTTCTCTGCAGACAACTGAAAGCATCCTAGATGATACTAAATGTGTGCTTTTATGAAACCCATCATTAGTCCTCTGGGCTCTGATACTACACATTTTTTATCAGCCTTAAAATGCCAAATTATTTTCTATTGTTCTTGTGTCTTAAAGGAGTGTTGTAGCTGAACGTATGTTATGAACTCCTTGTTCCTGAGACGTTATTTATATCTTGAGTTGTGTAGTTGTGTTGAAAAGTGGTGTGCCTTTTAGCTCAGAGGTAATTTTTTTTTCCTGATTGTCTTTTTCTTAACAGAAAACTGTAAAAGTAAAAAGAAAAAGAGAAAAAAAAAAGAAAAAGAAAAACCTAAAAATCATCCATTAGATCAACAAGTTCAAAATACTTCCATCTTCAAAACAGCCGCTGAAGATGATAAGCCATGAAATTTCTGAGGAATGTAGTAAAGTGTATTTGATGGATTGGGATTTCTAATTGTTCTTTGGAACAAAGGTCTGAGGTCTGACTTTTATTTATATAGATTTATTGCTTAACACAACTGGGCCTCAAATCCCAGCTGTGTATTCCAAAATCTAGAATTTCTTTTTAAGAAAATTTAGAATATAGGTGAAAAATATAAGACTAAGTATAAAAGGTACAGCTCTATGCATAATTTGTGTACTGGTATATTGGGTTTACATGGCAAGGTGTTGTTAATAGAGGGGACTGCAGGGGTGGCTTCTATGGGAAAACACAAGAAGCTGCTCCCATGTCAACCAGAGGCATTTCCAGCTAGCTCCAATATGGACCAGCCACAGGACAAAGCTGACCCTGTCAGTGGTGTTGGTAATGCCTCTGAGGTAGCATATATAAAAAGGGTCAAAAACGTTTCAGGACAGAATCCGGAAAAAAAGCAGGGAGAAAATGCAAGAGAAACAACACTGCAGATACCATAGTCTGTGAAAAGGAAGAGGGAGGTAGCACTCCAGACACTGGAACAGAGATTTCCATATGTTCCATGAAGAAGATGGTGGTGATACAGGTTGTCCCTCTGCAACCCATGGAGGTTAGGGTTCAAGTAGGTGTCCACCTGTAGCCCATGGAGAACACTATGCTAGAGCAGGTGGATATGCCTTGAAGGAAATTGCAGCATGCGGAAAGACCATTCTGAAGCAAGTTCCTGGTAGGAACTACAGCCTGTGGAGAGGAACCCATGAAGAAGCAGGTTTTCTGGCAGGACCTCTGATCCCCATGGGTCCCCACAGAGTTAACACTCTGTTCCTGAAGTACTGCATCCCATGGAAAAGATCCAGACTGGAGCAATCCTTGGAGAACAGAAGCCCATGGGAAAGACCCATATTGGAGAAATAACTGAAGTACTGTACCTTGTGGGAGAGACTCTGTGCTAGAGCAGAGGAAGAGTAGGAGGAAGAAGGAGTGATACAGAAGAATTGTGATGAAGTGACTGTAACCTCTATTCCCCATTCCTGTACACTACTCAGGGAAGGACCCAGAAGAGTTGGATGTGAAGTCAAGCTTGGGAAGAAGGGAAGGATAGGGGAGAGATTCTTGTATTTTTTTTTAATGATTTCTCTTTATCCTACTGTGTTACAACTAATTGGTAGTAAATTCAATTAATTTCCCCAAGTGCAGTTTGTCTTTCCCATGATAGTGAAAGGTAAGTGATCGCCCTGTCCTTATATCAACCCATGAACTTCTCATTGTACTTGCTCCCCATCTTCTGATGAGAAAGAGTGAAAATACAGCTTGGTGGATACCTGACAGCCAACCAAGTTTAACACACCACAACCAGAGAGGTTATCAATTCTTTATTTACTCTATGTCAATTATAAATACAAACTTCTTAAGAAACTTTGCCAGAAGCTTCCAGAGCATGGGATAAATTACCTCTAAGAAGTCCCCATGTCCCTTACTGGGAAAAAAAACCCCTTCAAACCAAACAAAAACAAGAACTTCAACATGGTGAGAGAGAAGAAAGAAAAAAAAAGAAACTATTAAAGTATTACTTTCCAACTGGAAACTCTTTGAAGTTTAGGCCAGGGAATGACAGGCAAGAAGGTGGGGGAGTAAGAGTCAAGATTGAAGGACATGCTAAAGTGAGAAAGAAAAGCACTTTGAGATTGTGTAATGAATTTAAAATTTGGTAACTATTATGATTTTTTTAAAAAGGCAGTATGATAATACAGTGATAAATATCAGGAATGACTTTAGGATATTAAAAAGAAATAGTTTAAATATTATTGATATTTGATTTCTTGGCACTGAATATCTGAACACTGCAAAATCTTACAGAAAAGAAAACTCAGTGCTGCATAAGAGTTGCTTAAACTTGAAGAAGAGGAAGCATGAAAACTATTCTTACTGAAAATACACCCAAATCGAACAATTTTCATATAGGTACAAGGATTTGGAATAAGAAAAGGAAGCCAATATCTTTTAGACTTGATTGCAGAGAAAATTTGCAAAAAAGTGAATAAATAATTAATTAAATTATTTTGTTGCCAAACATCAGAAAGATCAATCATGATCACTTTTTTATAAAGTATTTACATTTGCTCCGTACTAACATTTTCCTTAGTAGTGTTCTATGTTTGATGCTTTCTTAAAGTACATTAGGCAATCTCTGCTACAGATAGAGATGAAAGATGATCCATTTCAAGCTTTGCAAAAAATTTACTTGTAAGAGTTAACTTTGCTTTCTTTTCAGGAAACTCTATGCACCATGGTTACAACATCCCTCCTAAGCTGTCATTCTCATCATGACTACCCAGCTGCCCAGGGACTAAATTTGCTCAAAGAAGTGCCAATCTCCCCTCCTTCAGACCCTTGCCCTTGGCAGTTGAAGCTGCCAGGACATGGCAAACGTCTGGCCATTCTTCATGCTGATCCCATTCCAAATATGATGTATATTAAGCTCGTTAATAAACAAGATGTAATCTACCCGAGCTGAAAATAACACTGTTATGTGGATTGAAAGCTTTTCATTGCAGATTTTTAAGAAAGAGTATGGGGGCATGTATGTGTTAGAGGAAAGCATTTTTCATTAATGAGCTGAAAAATGAAATATTCTAGCTAAACACCAAACTCTGTACGAGTTTTGTGAAAACTGCAGACCTTCTTCCTGCTTTCTTTATTCTCAGGACTTTAGCTGAACTGTTTTTCCCATAATACAAACTGCCAAGAGTTTAAAGTGCATCCTCTATTGACAAGTTTAGCTAGAATTTGTACTGACAAATTATATGTGGTTTTTAAAAAAACTTGTGAAATATGCTGAGAATTTTTTTTTCTGATTCAGAAAAAGGTGAATTGAGAACCCACATCTCCATCAGTGGAGAAAAAGCACTGTAAATGGACAAAAGTTGGAAAATTTTTTGCCATTTTTGGCTAGATATTTGTCAGGAGTTGATGATGTTCAGTGTTTAGTAAAAATTTGAAATTTCATGAACAGCTTCAGTCCTTTTTAGTAGTTGATTTCATAGTTTCTTCTTTCTGTGGAAGACTACAATTTCTGCAGAGCACACTGGCTTCTGATGCTTCTGGTTCTGTTAACCAGAAATTATACAGTAAACTATGTAATCCTAATCATTTAGCTCTGATACAGCTAATAAAATCTCTGAGTATGCTTGGGCATTTCCTGCTAACAGGGGAAGATGTATTTCCCTCCAATACCACCTGCAGACCTATTCAGTCACAGTGAAGCTAAATTTCTCACTATGCAGCACCTACTTATTTTTTCTTTGCCTCACAACTTCATCTCAGAACATATGTTGTATTTCTCATTCATGGCTAGGATTCATGAACAAAGATTTGGGATTTCTTTCCACTATTTTTCCAACTAATGGCTGTCATTAAGTGTTTGGTAGTTTCCTTACGCTCTGTCTGTAATCAGTGAAGAAAGATTGCTCCAGAGAGTTGAGTGGGAGCATCCAAACCAGATGCTGCCCAAAACGCTCTGGGTGAACACTTTTCACTTTGGAGTGGAATCTGAGTAGGACGAATACCATGGAGAATTAAATGTTGTTATCAGTCTAATATTAACCAATTTAAATCAAGGTTTTTTTGTTCCACAGTCCCATCTTGAAATTCACTTTGGAAGTCTGGCCTGATTCTTGCTTTCCTTTTTGTCTCTTGGTTAGCTCTTCTGCTTATTTCAGTATTTCTGCTTCCTTGCAAGATGATTTACACTATTTCTTTAGCTCATATTCTATGTTAGTAAACAATTTTGAGACCACCTTTGTTACAATAATACGAGACTGACATGGGAAAGCTCCAGCTACAGCTATGTCAGAAAGCAAGCAGAATCATGGCCCTGATTCCAGTCACAGTCTCAGACAAAATTACTTCTTGGGAATACCACACTAAACCAAATTTTTCTACTGTGCTCTCCTCAGCTACATTTCTTTTGCTTTTTATTTTCCTTATTCACTTTCCATCTCTTCTTACAAGATGTCTCTTCACATCTAAAAAGGTCTCAAGTGTTTTTCAAGTGACCACTACCATGGATTTGGTTATTCATATATGAATCTTCAGATAAAAAGGAAAGAAAAATAAGTTTCATTTTTGCAAATTATGGATAGTCACTCTTAAACCACTTCTCTAGACTGTTTAAATGTAGTAAAATTAGTAGAAGGTTCTATAATATATTTTTAAGTTACCTATAAAGGAAAACTTTTCCCAATATTATCTTGGAGCTTTTAGTGCCCTCTAGAGTGCTACAGGGGTTTTGTTTTCTTTTCCCACTAGTTCTAAATAAGTACAAGATAAACAAAATTAATAATACCCAGGGATCTTAACAATATCCAGGAAGCACAGGGGGTAAAGTGGTAATCATGTAGTGTAGTTATTCAAAAACACATGAGTGCTTATGAATTTAAGAGGCACTTTCCTGTGTATGACTTTTGGATGACAGAGGCCTTGGTACATTTAAGCTCACACAAGTGCATGCAATGCCTAGGAAGCAGCAGTCTCTGTGGGAGGAGCTGACAGGTATCTAATAAATCTGAGTAAATGATTTGGCATATATTTGTTGGCACCCCAGTATCTGGGAGGGAAAATATTGCAACATTCTCAGTACCACAAACACTCTTTAAATTGTTGCAGCCTTCTGTTCACATGATGTCTGAAGGATGAGACCAGTAAGTATTTTAGAATTTTTTGGGTTAGGATCAGAGACTAAGGGGAAGCAAAGATGGACTACTACAGATTAGGACAATATGGGAAGAGAACAGACTTACTGTGAAAGAAAGATGAAAAACAGAAAAAATGAAATATCTTTAAAAGGAAGAGTGTTAAAATACTAGGATAGACAAAGAGGAGAAAAATTCTTAATTCCTGTCATGACCACGATCAATCAAATGTATGGGAGATGTTCTTTTTACAGAAACAAATTCAACAACATTCACAGTCATTTCCCCCTTCAGACTATTTCTTCCCTGTCCCTGTCCTCATTGCAACTAATTCTAGTATCTATCACCTGAGGACAAATAGATAAATGATGAGGAAGTGTCTTCCTTTGGCACTTTACCACCCTAAGGGAGAGGGGAGAAGGGAGAGGGAAGGGAGAGGGAAGGGAG
>NW_021940682.1:25986343-26021149 GCF_001715985.3 Manacus vitellinus | reverse complement strand
ACTGGATGACTCATCCCCCTTGTATTTGCAGTAGTCTACTTCACTTTGTCCTGTTTTATCTGTAGTGAATAGGAAGGGCCAGGGACTGATCTGGAGCAAACTGCTTTATGATCATTAGCTCAGCAGTCATGCAGGACCAATGCTAAATTCATTCTCTACATAAACTTCTAGCTGCATAAAGCCTACATTTCCCAACCAGTGAATGCAGTTTTACACTGTCCCCTTCCTGGAAGCTAGGATTATAACTGTGTAACAGTTATTGTGTAACAATAACTAGACCTCTGTAAACTTGTGTACATGGCATCAGTACCTATTTTTAAGGCATCCAACAGCTCTCCATCCTGTTGCCAAAGCTGTATTAAGACCCCCTTTGAAGTCATCACTCAGTAGACGGTTGAGGAAAATGTCTCTTGTTTATCTGGGTTCCTTTTTAAGATTTATTTTCAGTGCTTCATTGTTCCTACTTATTTGTGGTATCCAGTTTAATGCACTAAAGCTTCTCTGAGTACCATCTGATCTATTTCATTGCTGGTTTTGCAAGACAGTGTGCCAGAAAAAACATCTGGTTTTAAATGACAGTGAATTAGGCCAACTCTCTGATCTGAGTCCTGGGAGGCTAGAACATACAGCAGGCAAGCCCTTTCCTTTTATGTACGTAGTGCAAAAGACATCTCTGTTTATTATTTGCTTTAGAAAAACTATCAAAGTGAAAACAGAAAGTGTAATAAAATAATTAAAAAAAAAAAAGAACAAAAAATCAGCAACAAAATATCTAAATGTCACAAAAGCTCTTAATAACCCTGGGGTGACAGGAACCATTTGTGGTATTACCAGGAAATACCATACCATGTACTAAAGCAGCAACACAGTTTCCATGTGGCAGCAATGGTAATAGCACACTGTAATTTGCCTAACCAATGCTGCATTTACATGCTGCTAAAGTAGCAAAATACTTGAGCTCCTACAGAACCTGGAAGGTGCCTATAATGCCAGGCGAATTTTACCCCATAGCGTAAAAGCAATTCTTAGATCAAGTACTTAATTATTCAATATATGAAAAGCTTTATGAGCCTGCATTTGCAACTGCACTTTTTGCCTCCCCGTATGGCTGCTTGCAAGAGCTCCACAAAGGGAATTTAACACTCATTTTGCTCTAAATGCTTCAGACAGTTCTCAGGAAATCTTGAAGGAATCAGCACAGTTGGGTAATATTCTGGGACCAAAGACTAGTTGGGGTCTTGTCTTTTTTCTTTCCCTCTCTCCCTCCCCTGGTGGAAAACTAGAAAGAGAATGGGTTGGATTTGTGATGGAAATTGAGTTTTGGAGGCTGCAACTATTACTTTTGAGAAGCACTGCATTAAAAAGAATATGACAAGTAAGGCAAGGAAAACTATTCCAGATTGCAATTTTGGGAAAATATATTTTGGTACTGTGACATTTTGATACTGAGAGATTTTAATGTGAAAATCTAGAATAAGTGTTCTAAAATGGGCTGCAAAAATAAACAGAAATAAATAAATACGATTATAAATACAACAGCCTTTGCTTGAATTTGCCACTGTCACTGGGAAAAGAGAAAAACAAACTTACTTTTTTAAAGTTAGTTTCCCTATAACTCTGATTTATACAGTCATTTGAGTGTATTATAATGTTTTGAAGAACTTTGTGGTCTCGTGCTGTTGAGTAGATACATTACTTTGAAAGAGATCATGAAGCTTGTAAAAAAACTTCCAGAATATCCACTATCATAAAGGAAATTTTCCATTGGTAAATGTATACTATAGGGCATAAGTGATTCCCCAACAGGCTGACAAATATAAAAAATGTTCTATTTTTACAAAACAAGAACAAACAAGTCAAAGAACCAAATAACAAAACAAAAAGACCCCACTACTATGAAAACTCCACAACTTTTTAACTATTTAAAGGTATATAGATAACAGTACTTTTTCTTATCACCAACATAACGGACTCAATTTGTGGAAATTAATTGAATTTATTACCAATGAAAATCAGAGCGAGATAATGAGAAGTAAAAAAAAATCTTAAAAAAACACCTTTCCCTCACCCCTCTCTCCTTCTCAGGCTCTACATCCTCCCCCCAGTGGCTCAGGGAGAAGGGGAATGGGGATTATGGTCAGTTCATTGCATGTTGTTTCTGTTGCTGCACCGGGAGAGGAGTCCTTCCCTTGCTCCAGCATTGGGTCCTTCCCACAGGAGACAGTTCTCCACAAACTTCTCAAGCTCGATTCATTCCCGTGGGCTACAGTTCCTCTTAGTCACAAAATTATGCTGGTTTGGTTTCTTTTCTCCCACTTCTTTTATGTACATGAAAAGATTGTCCATAGCACAGTACTATCTTTTTAAGAAGATACTTTTAGTTTGAGAATATGTATACAGTCCTTCTGAGCAGCACAGGTGTTGAGAATCTTCTTCCAGATTTATGTCTTCCACAGATTGGAAGGATAATGGGTTTCATCCTTCTAGTTTTTAAATTTGTGAGTCCAAAGTCTGTGGGAGACAATGACTAGCTCTGCATTGAATACTGTGGGTTTAGTGACGTCCAGCAATGTCCTTATGGAGTAGCTCCACTAAAGTCAGTATCTAAAACCCACGTGAGATAGATCTGCATATATTTAATATTAATATATTAATATATTTTATATTAAAGTTATAATTTTATGCAGGCTATTTTTTGACAAGAAAGTTCATGCAGCCCTTTTAAAGTACTTTGCTTTATACTCTGCCACAGAGAAAATGAGAACAAGTACACATAACAGTCAAGTATTTTGCCAATTCATAGTGGCTAAGATACTAACAACATACCTTGCTGAATAGGATGGAGAGAAACTAGTTTGCCCAAAATCCTGAGTATTCCAGCTTTATTTATACTGCTTTAATTGCACTATGTAGATTCATTGGTAGTTTGTGCTGTGATGCATTTTGCAACTCTGTGAATAAAATTTTTCATCGAGTCAGACTAATGAACCAGTAAATATTGTTAATGGCTGGTCTGCATTCCCCATTGTGGTGCAAAGCAACTGAAACATACTAGTTAATATGAAAAATAAAGATTAAAATCACAGACATGAAATTATTTGGTTGACCCTTTCGCTAAACTATAAATATTTTTCATCCATCCACAAATTTGAGGTAAAAAGCTTTTCTGATCGGGGTGTGTGTCACCCCCATATTTGTTCAATTTTTGACTTTGACCATTGAACATTTTTTTAGTCTTAATTTCTGTAAAAATTTGGTAAGTCATTGACCAAATAAGTTAATTAAATACGTAATTTGTAGTCAGAGATGTGAATTTTCACAGGACCATATGCATGTGAGCACAAAGCCACAATAATACATAAGTGATCTGTTTGATGACTACTATCAATACTCAGATATCAGGTTCTTGATATAAACCATGCAAGAGCATGTCTATTCCATACCTGTTCTCTAAGTTCTGAGAACTGCTGAAGGGAGAATGGGGCTGGTTGGATGTAGAGGGAGCCTTGCAATATACTCTCTGATTTGCCGGGCAACATGAGACAGACATTTCCCTTGGGTGTAGTGGTTCTGCATTCCTTCAAACTATTCACATCATCCCAAAGGGTAGAGCAGCCCTCTGAGTCTGAAAGGAACAAAGAAACGTTGCTTTCTGATGAAATTAAATATAAAAGTAATCTGAGATTCTGAAGACAAAAACTGCTTACAGCATAATTTGGCTATAATGTATATCTACATGTTTTTGCCACTCTAATCTTGGGGCAAGCAAGCATTCATATTTCAATGTGAAAAAACTCCACATTTGAATAAAAGGTAGTTGTTTCCTAAATTTGTCTGGGCATAGGAACTGCCAAATCAAACAAACTTTTCAGTCCAGATATTTCTACCATCCTCCTGTGGTAAGCTTTGAAAAACACAATATTAATTTCATTGTCTCTTTCATTTGGACTATATAAATAGAACGATATTTTGGTTATATATTTTATTTTTACAGTGCTACATAATAGTACTTAGTGGGGATGTAAGTCAATCAATACAACAAGAGGTCAGCAATGGAAGACTCAGAGGTCAAGAAACTTGTTTTGTGCTGACTTGCTCTGTTCCCTGTTAACACAGAGGCAAAGACAGAAAAAAGGAAAAGCAAAGTTGAAAATGGTATTATGTGGAGGGTCTAAATAATTCTCCTTGCCCTTTGTAAGAGGTAAAATTCAGGTAAACTTTGCTTTTGTGATTTTTCAATTATCCTAACAGATAGAGGACACTAGATTTTATTGCATATTAATTGGCCTAAAATCAAAGCAAGAGATCTCAGTAAGTGACTTTGGACATGTTTTTGGAGAAGAAGGATGAGAACTTGTGGTGATTACTTTTTTCTGGCTTCCAGGTGCCCACCAAGCCATTCTATCACTCTCCCTCCTCAACAGGACCTGGGGACAAGATACAAAAAGAGCTCACGAGTTGTGATATGGACAGGGAGATCATTTACCTACTAACATCATGGGCAAAACAGACTTGACTTAGGGAAGATTAATTTAATTTATTGCCAAATTAAGTGTAACAGAGTAGGATCATGGGAAAGAGGAACAAATCTACTTTTTCTCAGACTCAGCTTCACTATGAGCATTTCTACCTCCTCCTCCTCCCCCATCAGTGCAGGGAGATCGGGAATGAAGGCTGCAGTTAGTTCATAAGGATTCATCTCTGCCATTTTTTCCTCTTGTTTTTCCCCTGCTCCATCATACGTTCCTTCTCATGGGACACAGTTCTTCAGTACCTTCTCCAATGTGGGTCCTTCACACAGGGCACAGTCCTTCAGGAACAGACTGCCCCAGTATGATTTCCCAAGAGGGTCACAGTCCTGCCAGAAGCCTGCTCCAGCATGAGCTCTCCCCATGCTGCAAATTCTTTCAGGTTAGATCCACCTGCTCCATCTGGCATGTGGTTCACCACAGGCTGTGGGTGGATATCTGCTACACCATGGACCTTTATGGGCTACACTAAGGCAACCTACATCACCATGATCTTCAGAAATTGCAGGGGAATCTCTGGCACCCAGAGCACCTCCTGTCCCTCTTCTTCACTGACCTTGGTGTCTGCAGGGTTGTTCCTCTTACATTTTCTCACTTTTCTCACACAGATGCTCGTGTGGCACTTTTTACCCTTTCTTAAATGTCTTACTTCAGAAGTGCTTGCAATACATACAAACACACACAAACACACGTACACCTATAAGAACCCGTCCTTTGTAGGGCAAGTTGTATGTGATAAATTCCTTCTGTTTGTTCAGCACAGTGATGTGATGTGGATCTTTTAAACTCAAGACTGTTTCATCACAAATAGATTTTTTAAACTCAAAATTGTGCAGAATTGTCT
Source organism: Manacus vitellinus (assembly GCF_001715985.3). Classification (NCBI taxonomy): domain Eukaryota; kingdom Metazoa; phylum Chordata; class Aves; order Passeriformes; family Pipridae; genus Manacus; species Manacus vitellinus. The sequence continues at coordinate 26,015,776 of NW_021940682.1, read as the reverse complement.
AAATAAAATTTGCTTCTTCTTTTGCACTCTGTAAAGATTAAGCATTATCCAACACATTGATGTATCAACCCAGTCAGAACTCCTGTTGCTATTTGTGTAGTCTCACATTTAAAATCTTCATGTTAGTAGAATCTTGTTCCTTTTTATTGCCACTAATATTTATCTCAAATTAAGCATTTATCCTAAATTAAAGCCAGATAAAAGAAACTCATAGGAATTCTGTTACCTTTTAATATGAAAGTGTTGAATGATTGAAAAATATTATTTTCACTAAAAAAAAAAGGACTCATAGAATTCTTGTAAGAGTTAATTTTTAAATTAATTTTTAAATCATTTATCTATATTAAAGATAACTTTACTGATCTCTCCTGATACTCTAAGAATACAGAACTGCAAAAACAATGACAATATAAATATGAACAGGAGGGGAAAAAATCAATAATTAAATAAATTTGTTTACATAACTATTAGGCTTTCCTGGAACCTAGCCACCTGGAGACATCTTCACCGTTGCTTATCATTTGTGGGTTTGTACACACAACAGGGTATTCAGGGATTAGGAGATAAATCACCATGTTATTGAATTTGGTAATGCAGAGGAAGAGCAGGGAAGAAGGTGTCTGATGCTCCAGGGGTGAATTTATACTCAACGGATATTCTGTTCAGGAAGGAAGATGTATGTTCCAAATCTACAACCATTTCAGGGAAAAAAAGCCTAAGGATAGGGGTTGTCAAAAGAATATATGCCATCCCCTGAGGAGGTGTGCAAAACATCTTGAGAGTCAACTTAATTTGACAACCTTCTAAACTAAAAAGATCACAGGAAAAATATAAAACCAAGTAACATATTACTAGATATATGAGAATATAGTGACTATTGTCCTGTACTATCTGTTAAATATAACAGCTGCTTTGTAATTTTTTAATTTTTTTTTAAATCAGGGGTTTTTTTTAAACATTTACGTTGGCATTTATCTAATGATAACTGATTTAGGGAGCCATTGGTAAAGTTCGATCTTTCACATTCTTTAGGCATCAGGAATTCACAACTGGAGTATGGCCACAAAATTAGCATTCTATAGAAGTTAACAGTATTCTTTCTATAAACTCCCGGGCAAGTGTATCTTGAAGTCTGTCTGCAAGGATAAAGAGACATGAAGGGGAAAATACTATTCAATCTTTTTTTTGTTTATTTGTTTGAGCATTTTTTTGTTGTTGTTTGCTTGGTTGGTTGGTTTTGTGGTTTTTTTTAATAATTAAAATACAATAAAACTACAGTGGCTGAACAAAAGCAAAAGTCTGTGGAACCAATATTCCCTCATCCTATCAAAACCAGTAAAATTAAAGTTATCTCAGCACCACTTACAGAAAGGATCTAATAGTAATGGGATTTATTAATTCAAGAATACAAGCACTCCCCAGGAAAGACAAAATATATAAAACACAAAAGATGTGGAAAAAAATGGCTTCCATCCATACCTGATTTCTATTTCTCTAAGAATTCACAAAACTTCAGTTACTATAGTCTGAAAGGAAGCTCTGCTGCCATTTTTATCAGACTTAATTCTTAACTGGTGGCAAAATCTCTCATACAGAAATCTGCCCCTTTCTACAGTATTTGCCTTGAAGAAACTCACTGGTGTCTGCACAGTAGATTCTGCAGCGGAAAAAAAATAATTATTGTCTCTCTCCCCCTGTAATTTCGCTGTCTTTGGAGATTTTTCTCCATCTCTTCTTCACAAGTGAAGTTGGTGAACTATTCCTCTTTTGTATAGAGTTAGAAGAGATTGAACGACAATTTGTTTCATTTCCAGTCATTTTCATAGGTTATTTCAGAAACCTTTTAGGGTAGAATTCAATACAATTATACTTCTTTATTTGAAAGATTCATATATTATTAAATTAAATTTAAATATAAAGTTTATTTTTCAACAAAATTAAATCATTGTTTTCAAATTAGTGAAGAAAACTCTTTTTGTAAGATGAAAAATATTAGTATGAAGCATAACAAAATCCTAAGCTGGATACATCACAATAAAAATTAATTAAGCCAAGAGTAAGCAAGGATTTTAAAAAATCTACTAATTAGGTTAATATTTGTATTTTTCTTTTGATATCTGAGCTTTAGAGTTTTAAAAATGTGCCTGCCATATGTCTTTTTTTCAAAAGAATTCAAAAAGAATTTGAAAGCAGAAATTCCCACGCTATAACATCTCTCCTGATGCTAATGTGCTAATAGAAAACACTAAAAGAATGCTGTCATGAACAATGACATAACATGTCGTATACTTTTTTAGCTGTTTTAAAACTATTTTTAATCAGTAACAATACTTGACACAAAACTGTAAGGGCTTGTTTCACAGTAACACATAACACAGTGGAAATAGAGCTGGAAATTACAGTGTGGTGTCCTACTGAGCGACTGAAGTAGTGAAACTGTCTTGAAAGACTCATAACAGAGATTGATGATCTGAGATAGACTTCTATGCTATGAAGGGAATATGAATAAATGCTGTTGCCTGTTGTAGCAAGGCCAGAAAAGTATGATCCAAGATATCTTTGCTAGTCCTATGCTAATAAAATCATTCCAAGTCTCCTACATAAAATGTAATGTCTGACAAAAAGCGTGGGTAAAAGTTGTCTTTTAGGAGGTTTTCACCCTAGTTTCCACGTTAAGATGTTCATAAAGCTCCAAGAAGCTTCTAACTATCTGGATACTACTTTACAGTGGGTCTTTGAAAGTTCATCTATCACTTCTACCAGATCCTGTTGACTGTGACAGTATTTTCTGTGATCTGGGTAGGCCACCCACTAATCCTATACAGGTCAAAGAACAGGTTTCTGACTAATCTCGACTGCTGTTAATGACTCATCAAATTTAACTGATTTATCTAAACGCAAGTTTTAATATTCCACCTGTATCACCAAATTCCACATCTCATGTAAATTAGAAAATGTTTGATGACAGAATGTTCATAACTCTACTAGTGGCCTTTGGTATTATGGTATTCATAAATGTAATCACCTGAAGGATAGAATTATAAATAAAATTACAATGTGACTTCAAGAAAGATTGCAAAATGAAAATTTTATGCCAGTTTCTAATTTGCCTTTTAAGTTTTGCAGGGTGTTGGTGCAAAGGTAGGGAGTTGGCATCCAGGGAACTAACTTTGCTTATCCTGAATGGTAGCTGTATCTTAGAGCATCCTTCTAACTCCCAAATACTTGCTCACTACAGCAAGTATTTGGGAGTAAAAAAAGTATTTCATAAGAGATTAGTCATGGCTATAATTCAGAAGTGTATGGGTTATATGTTTTCAATTACTGGAGGGTTTAGGTATCAAATCATTCTTCTTGGCTTTGCTGAGAAATGTTTTATGATGCTTCTTTGTTTCCAGTTGATAAGCTAGCAGTTCCTTGTGGCTGCAGGAAAGATTCCAATGGCTACTTCGTCTGTATTAAACCATTTGTCACGGAGAGTTAATGGATTAGACTTTTTATGCGCTTGTGTGTAAATTTAATACAGATCATACTGTTTAAGAAATGCACTAAAAGCAGAAGTATTAATGCAAAATAATAAATAATTTTAAAAATAGAGTTGTATTAGGAAAAAATAGCTACAGTGGTATCAATTGTATCTACTAATTCACTAAAAATATTTCAGATGAATATAGGAGATATTTTCATTTATCTCTTTCCTTTTGGGAAAGTAGTTAATTTTTATGCCTGTTTCTTCATTTTTTTTAGACATGCAGAATTCCAGAACAATTTATACTAAGAGGACATTTTCTCTCTTTTTTTTTTTTTTTTTTAATTGGGTTGGGTTTTTACCAAGATTAGCATCAATTCTTCTAAGAAATATCAAGACATGTATGCATGTCTTTTATATAAAAATACTCCTTTGTGGAGAATATTCTAATCCATAATTTCACAGCATTTCCAGTTAATCACAGGTGTATGCTTGTAGAGATTGTACCAAGGATTTATGATAAATTGAAGTTTGATTCCAATGAATCAAATAGAACTTTATTTTAGGTACATCAGTCAATCACATCTGAATAAAAATTAAACTACCATAAGGAAAACCTTTTTTTAATAAAAGTAGGAATCATTAAAAACACTGAATTAAGATTCAAGGCTTGTATTTACCTTATTTCGTCATATAAGAAAATAATAAATATTTAATGAAAAATGGGAAGCAGTCACCAAAACAAACCCAATTAAACTACAGTTAAATGTTTAGCTGATTGAAGATAGTTCAATGAAACAAATAATGTATCTAAGCCATGGAAAGTTAAAGGATCTTCCCTGTGGAACAGGTAGGGGAAAAAAATTACTTCTTTTTGCATGGGAAAAGCATTCATTGTCTCCCTTGAGTCCTAAAGTAAATCAATGGACCACAGTGACTGGCCATTTTCCATGATTATTCTATAATTAAAAAAATGTAAAAAGTTAATTTATTTTATTTCCAAAAGACTTAACAATAGTTGTGCAATACAGAATGTATAATGAATGAAGAACATGCCGATGTGAGTTCAGCAAGATCTGCAGAAACATATCTACAATATCCTAAGAACCTGACAAATATTGTCAAATGAAAGCATTCCAATTAACATGAAATTATCTCATCCTTCTCCACATTACCAGGAGAAACACAACAACAGTTATTACAATTAAAAATTAAAAAATACACAATGCACCGTTCATACAATTAGACTGCATTTTCAATTCTGTAGTTGTAGTCAACAATGCAGCTGAAATACTAGTAGCCATGTTGGACTTTCTATCATGAAAAAGAGTGTGTGTAACTATCTTTTCTTTCCCTGTCCCAAAGCTACATTGGCAACACTCAGAAACATCTCTAGTAGCTTTTAGAATTTCAGTAAAGCAGTTAACAACTTTACTGAAAACTAATACATCACCATACTTGCCTCCAACTATATGTATTATGTGTGGTATACATAGTGCATAAACTATGTACAGCACATATAGTGACTGGAGGCTTAGTAAACACTTTTCTTTGAGATTGTTTCTCTACATGGTTACTAAGTTTCCTGCTTTTGCCCCTTCTTCCAATGCAAATAAATCTATAGGAAGAAGCACCAAATTAAGTGCTTCTATAGTCAGCATAACAATATAGTATATCTATAACAATTAGTGTATCTACACAGCCTGTGAGAACATGTGCCCCCTGCTCTGCACCAAGTAGATAATAAGCTACCCTAATGAGGCAAGTAAGAATTCGTGGACACATCCTAGTAAAAAGGTATGAGATTTAAATAGATTTCTAGAGCCATATCAGAACCTCCTCATAGAGGTAGAAGTACCTCATTACCAAAGATGTGCATTCTGCTAAGCGGATATTAATCTTGGCTTCATGTTGATGTTTTTTTTACAGAATTAGCCACAAACCTGCTTTTTGTATTTTACTGAATGTCCAGGCTGTGCTCTACTGCATCACCTTGTGATTGCAGAACAGAAACCCTCCCTACAAGCACCAATGACTGTTGCTGAAACCCATGCAAGAGTTGCATAACAAGCCAGATGTTGAAAGTTGTGCAGATTTACACAGTTGTTAGCTTTCCTTCTCCTGTTAAGCAGCAACATCATTAAATATTTCCTTTCCTGCTTGTGATTTAGCCATAACAGTATGTGAACAGATGTGTCACCTCTGTCCTGGACTGTATGGTGAGCTATTAGTATGTTATACAGGTAACTGTTTGAAACCTGTTTAACAGGTGGTAGCACTAGGAATATATGTAGGCAACCCTTGAAGATTTGCTTAAAGTAGATTCAGTCAGATTCAGATGGAAAGCTTTGAGGTTCAGATATGAAAAGTCAGCATAACATGGCCATGATTCTAAATTGGAGTATTATATAAAATTTGTATAATACCCTGTAACCAGCAGAGAAAACAGTGACATGTGGTATTTAAGCTGAGACTGTAAATGAAATATTTTGTGTCATGTAACCCCTGATGGGGGAGCTCCATTAAAACACTTATGTACGAATCCAAACTGCTCATTTGAAACATATATTAAAGAAGTACAAATGCATTAACAAACTAAATCAATCTAATACCAAAATGTAATAAGCAGTTTGACTCTTTTCAAGATCCATTATTTTCACGAAGCAGGTTTCCATCTTCTGTATGTTGGCAGAGCGTCAGTATCTAAACAAAACCCAGCACAGAGTGATCTCTGTTTTGTATTTTGAAGCATTTCATTACAGTGAAAGCAGAAGCACTCAACTGAATCAAATTATGATTTGTATTGTTAAGACCCAGTCAGAAAATGACCAAATTCTTTCCCTAAACAAGGCAAGAAAAATAAAAAGTTCTAGAAACTGCAGTTATATTACAGAACTCTCTTCTGACTCCTGAATAGCTGTGAGTACTCTAGTTCAATATTTTGGCTGCGTGCTTTATCTCACAGAGAAAGGATATAAGCCAAGTGCTGGAAATTCATCAAATCCTATGCCAAGAGAAGAACGTATCATGTGCCACTGAAGAAAAAAAGAGATGGCTAGGCTTTTGGATAGTGATCAATTAATTTTTTCCACAGCAGTTAGTGTAGGAAGGGAAAATGTATTGAACCTGTCATAATTGGTAACTTCTGTAAGACACATGCAGCATATATTTCAGACACGGTTCTGCTAGTCCTCTAGAGAGTTAAAATATTAAGTTTTTTAACACAAATAAATAGTTATTTTACAATTTAGCAAAAGCAGAAATGGTTCAATGGGATGTCAGTGTTGCAGTGTTTCGTACATTCTCCCTCACTGTTAAAAGAAAGTGTGACTGACTGTAAAACAAAGGCTGGTATTGACGACTGTATTAGGTTTTATAAACTGACATAAATTCAGAAAGTATGCAATTGGTGAAAGGATGAGACAAAGATTATTGGTAATTTTATTTATACATCAGCTGAATGCTAAAATCTGGTTTCCTGACAATATTTAAAGAATGACGATTGCATTGCTGGCCCTTGTTTTTAATTTATGGCTCTAATTTTTCAGGTTTGGTGATTTTTTTGGGGTTTTGGTTTTTTTAACAACGGTATAATTTCCAGTATGTGTTACAAAATACTTATGAAGATTTACAAAGATTCTGTGTGACTATGAGCAGTTAAAGATAGAGGTCATGATTCCCCACACCCTTTTCACAGATACAGTAAAACTTCCAACCACAACAAGAAGCAGATGAAAAAACTTTTGATGAATATATTATCTAATGAAAATGAATTTTTGTCTTCATAAACTCCTTTCAAGCTGATTCTGATTAGAAATGTTCATTGTATTCTGTACAGATGCCTGGAATAAATGGCCTAAAGTGATTTCAATTGGGTATTGATTGTTTACTTCAGGCAATAAATATGAAATATTTAAGGTCTCTGACAAATCATTGAAACATCAGGTATTGTTTCTTCTCCCTCACTGGATCTCTGTAGCTTTCAAGTGCAATCACTATTCATCTTTGTTCTTTTTATATGCACAGGGATAGTGCAGTTTCTGAGGATCATTTGAAGTATGAAATCAGTTATATCCAATAGCTGTTATCAATGCAACTAATGCTTATGTCAACTCATTGGCAGCATTTCACTAATCATTTTGAGGAAGCAAGTACACTTCGTTTTGACTGTATAAGGAAGAATGTGCTGGTTTGGTAGGTTTTTTTATTTTAACACTGTAAGAGTCTAATCCTTTTGGTTAAAAAGAATAGAAAACTGTAAAGCAGATCTGGTTCTAATCTTATTTTGAATGTTCAAAAATTCTGTCAGAAGACACAGCCCAAACTGAAAATTATAAAAATCTGTGTGTTGTAGCTATGTGAAAAGACAGTCTGAGAGACCAAAGTAAAATCTCATGCTCTTTTGTTAGCATGCAGCCAAAATCAAGTTGTCCAATCAGGTCCCAGAACGGGGCATGTCTGCACCACACAGTGAGGTGTCAAACTGAAATACTAAGAGCCCAAAAGCAAGATAGCGCTATCAGTGCAGTGCTGGTACAGCTGCACAGGCCTGGTAACATTGTCTCCAGCCCTCCAGTTATCGCATTCAAAACTGTATCTGGCTGTGGTGTGACAATATGTTAAACTGTCTGCATGGCTTCTGGTGACAGATCAAAAATAGTGTGGCTAAACGATGCAGAGTGCCAGTCCAGATTGCTTCTATTCTGCTGTTTCAGATATGTCCAAGTGTCATGATGAATTAAGTTTTTATCAGCAGCTTCATGCCAGATGTCTGTTCTCCTGGATGGAACATAAAAAGAACCATAAAAGTTGGCATAAATTTGATATCATGTATTCTGGCTAATTTGACAAAATAAAAGTGTTTGCCCAAGCTCATCTAGACCAAGCTGGTTCTTCATTTTGTCTGCTAGCACACAGGTCTGATGGGGTACACATGACCTAAGGGGTTGTCTGAACAGACGCTTAATGACGCTGAAGAGACACAGAGGAAACAATAGCAAACCAAAACCACAGAGATCTGTATAACCCTTCCTTCCTTCTTTGGAATCCAGTGGATTGCTTACAACTGCCCTCTACTGCTGTTACTCATAGAGAAACCGCGATTGCATTAAGCTGATCAATGACTAACATGACTGATAAGAGAATAATAAACAAAAATGTTTATGACAGCCTTTGAATTGCCAGCATCTAGGGTTTTTCTCACTACTATTTATTGTTTTATAATATCTACCTTGAAAACAAGAAAAGATTAAACAATCTCATATTTCATTACATTTTTTACTCTAATATTTTTGTTTGTATTTATATAAAATAGCATATATCTCATATATATGCTCATATATCTCACATAACTAAGTGTATGTATATTAAAATTTTTTTTAACCTATTCTTTACAGTTTTGGAGAAAGTTTACAGACATCATTTCAGTCAATCATGAAAAGTCAATCTAGGAGACGAACCAGAACAAAAATATTTTGTTCTTCTCTCTCATCACTTTAAGTCCTCATTATTTAAAAGATCATTGAGCATTTGGTCTTCACAGCTGTCATAATCCACAGTTTTGCATTTACTCTTATAGAAAGTTTAATCAATTATGAATAGTGAACAAATGATTAAAAATGCATAGTCTTTTTATGAATGATACATAAGAGCTAAGTTTTTCAGATAAACTGTTTCTAAAAATATTTTGCTTGTCTCTAAGCAAACAACAGATATTATAAAAAGTAGACTGTAGTTTTGTTTTTTTCTTTGTTTTACTGAAATAATATTAGAAATATAGTTAAAGAATATTAGAGGTTTTTGGCAAGTATCCCTTAATGTCTTGAGGATTTCATTTCTCATGTGTGGAGTTAGTAGGTTGGAAAGACAAACAGATGTAGTCAGACCAAGGCAGTTACAATCCTTAAAGTGGGGGTTTGCCCTGTTAACTGGTCCAAAAATAAAAATTCAAATAAATAAAAAAGCATTGGGAGTTTCTTGTTTATTGTCTCTCAGTTATTTCCATATTACCTCTGCTCAGTTCTCAGTTTAAACGCAAAAAAGCTGTGGTATTTCCCTCTAATTGTTCCATTCTTAAACTCATCCTAGACTCTGAAAGTGAAGTTCTGGCTCACACGTCTCCTATAAAGACCCTGAAATCTGACTGTTAGGAATTTGTCTGATGAGGTGCCAGTTGGAACCAAGCCTGGTTCATTCCCTGAGAGCTACATTGGTTCTGCAGTGCAGCAAAAGGCAAAAGTAACAGCAATTTGCTCTAGAAAGAAGGCTGAGCACATCAACAGATGAAGTATCGTGTCTCAGAAGACTGTTGTTTCCTTCATGACTCTGTTGCTCTAGGTTGCTTAGTCACCTTGGACAAATCACTCCACTTGCCCTTGCTGTCATTACTACATCCACAAAAAGAAATAGTCTGTCAAGCACGTGATCTAAAAATAGGGCAAAGATGGTATAAGAATTACTTGATGTAAAGGTAGTCAGGAAAGGGATAACCATAGGTAGCCTAGTCTTCTTTTAAATTAAAAAAACATGACTACAAATATTTAAGAATAAAATAAAGCTGAATGTAATTTCTTATAAATTACACACTAACTCTCACTAGGAGAAAGGGAACACTTAAATAGCTAATTATCCTGACATGAAGCCAATGGACATAAATATAAAAATTGAGGACAGGTAATGCATAAAAACATTAACGGTCATCTTTAAACGGTCAATTTTTAAAGGCATTATTGTAGTAGTTACTAGAGCAAACCAAAATCACTCCCCTGTTGGACTGAAGAAGGGTGTAGCAGAATGCAAATTGACCTGTCAGTCAAGAGCATAAGCAGAAACCGCTCTAGGCCTTTTACTTTAGTTCCATAGGACCCTGTTCTAAAAATGAAGATTAGCATATGCATAAATGCCTGTTATAATGAAACATAAGGAAAGTAATATACTAAAAGGCATATCTGAAGATTTAAATGAAAGTTGGTGTAGGTTTTAAAAAATAATTAAACTGTACTTGTTGAGTAATTCTGAATTCACAAGGTGACTAATAGCAGATACTTGCTATTAGCATAGCAGTTTAAATAAGTGAAACTGTAGTATATTTTCTCCTGTCCTTTTTTAGCATAAGCAATACAGTTTACAAAAAATTTATACTGAGAAATTAGTACTGTTATGGCAAAACTAAACAGCAGAATAATAGGTATTTTAAACAAAGTAGATTCCTTATAATGACTTTCAGCCTTTTATCATTATTTCCAGTAAGTGAGAGGCTCAGAAACAAAGTACACTCTGGGGGCAATCAGGCACAAACATGGCATTTGTTCTTTAGCTAAATACAGTCTCTGGCTGCCTCCTTGTTACCTTTGAGATATAAATCCTCACAAGGCCTCAGTCAGATGCAACAACGTTGCAAGTAGTCAGCCCAGTGGGATGTCTGTTCTGATTATCCCGATTCATCTTCAGTGCAAGTTGCTGATATATGCATGTAATAATAAACCAGTGGGGAGTATTAAAGAGTATCTGGCTTTTATATAATTAGACATTTGCTATAAAGAACTACAGAGTTATATAATCATCCTAGTAGACATAAATGAAGTTTTACTTCGTATGCTACCAAAGCATAGATAATTTGTCATCTATTTCATCCATTGTTTTCAATAGATTTATTCCTTTATATTGCTGACTGCATATGAAGATATCAATAATCAAAGCCTATAGATTTTGAATAACTATGACAAGATTTGAGCGTATTCAAGCCTGTCTTTCTAGGTAGATGCAATTTATACTGGGAGAATACTGAATTTCCTGGTATTATTTATTCTAGCTGCTTAAACAAAGAAAGCTATAGTAGCAGAAGGCATTTATGTTATATAAATATTCTAATAAATACTCAGTTGCTTCCAGGAAAAAATTTTGTAAGAGTAGGGTCCCTAACCAGTATTGCCACACTGGCATGAATTTCTAGTTCAAATGCAATCACAATCTTAGTCATTAAATTGTTCCATATATACAGTTTTCAGGGGAAAATGAACACCCACCGTGTAGATTGTCAATAGTAAGTGTAGCAAAACTCCTGAATAATTAAGGGAAATTACTGAAAAAAACCTTTATGGTTAGAAGATATCAGCTCCCCTGCTAAGTAAGTCTCAGAAACTGAAAACCTTAAAGAATAAAAGATGTTTCCCTGAAAAACTGAGATAATTTTCAAGAGAGCTGTTCATCACTATAGATTGTGACGAATAGGTGACAAATATCATTATTCTCTAAGAGAAAATCCCCTTTTAGGTCCTGTATATCTGCAGAGAGATGAGTTAGGACAGCTGCCAGAGTTTTGAATCACAAAAGAAATGTATCTCAATAGGAGAAATTTTATATAGCTACCTCCCATTGATTCCAATATCATGCAACACAAGTTTCCATATTCAGTAAATATTTTCTCTGTTGTACACACCATCACAACACTATTAAATTATTTTGATTTAAGCTAATCACCAACTGGCTCTCCTTTGTGCCAACACCTAAAGGAATGCAAGTATAGGCAGGATTTAATGGCATAATAAGTAACCACAGTTAGGTGAGTAATCCTCCCCACTACTAACCTGCAGTGCACAATGTATGCAGTGTGTCATCTGCTTTTATTTAGAGGGCAAATTTGTTGATCTCTATTAGTAATGTACACACTAAAATAAATTTTAAAAAATTACCTTTTTACTTTTTTGGGGGTCTATATTAGCTTCTTCAGCAGCAGTCTGCCTTAATCTGTTCTTTAGTATCACATCTTAAGAGATTTTTCTCGTGATGTGCTACCATTCAGCTAGAATCTGCCAGAGGGCACTACTGATCTTTTAGGGTAATAACAAAAATCCATATATAATCATTGAGAATATAGTGAGTAATAAAAATAGAATTATTTAAAAATTTGGAACTCCTTTTCCCTACTGCATCCTATGCATTTTCTATTCCATAGTTAAAACATTCATGTTGCTATGTGTCAGCTGGATCCCTTGGGCTTGGGTACCTGATTGTCTTTTGACTCTTAGGCACCTGCAATCTTACTGCATTCTTTTCCTCCTCAGTGCAAACAGAATAACCACATACATGTCTTGATGACAGAACACTACGAAATCACCATAGGTGATGAGAGAAAGCATATTGGATTTCATGGGAATGACTGAACAACATTGCTCTTTAATTGGCTCTAGTAGTTATTTTTCATCGCTCACAGAAGCTCTAAAATCAATGGATATTTTTATGAAATGTACAAATGCTTCAAATGAATATATGCATGCAATATAACAGCTATGATAACACTAATAAGTCTCTTGCAATGAGCTGTGCAGCAAACTCCCTTTGGAAACTATCAGATACATCATAGAAAATCCACAGGGGAATAGTATATGTGGTTTTTTTTAGTTTTTCTTTGTAAATACCATGTCAGACTCCAACTGTAAAAAACTTTCAGTAGCAAAAGGATGAGAAGATAATATGGGAAGAAACTCTACTTTGCAATATCCTTTAACCTTCACATAAACAAAGATGGAGAGCCATAAAATGCCTCATATTTTTTTTGGTTTTACCCAATCAGACAGAACAGCCCAGAACAGAATAGTGAAAAGACTAAAGACATGGGAATTAAGAATTTCTGCTTAGAGATTTGCAGTTCAATTGCCTCGGTGTTGAAAACATATCTGTGTCCTCATGTAGGGAAGTCAAATGGGCATATATAACTATTTATCTCTGTTTTGATGGAATTTATTCAATATGAAGCCATAAATACTTGTTTGTGCACAAACACTGCAAATATGAGATGTAAGCTCTTCCTGTTCAATGTATTTCCATATTTTCATAATGTAATGCAGATTGCAACTTTGTCAGCTCCATACAGAACCAGAACCTGTCTATTGACATCAGAAGAGTCTTAGAGAAGAGCAAAAGTTTTTTCCCATTGTCCAAAAATACGTGTCCAATTACTCCCATTTCTGAATGTGTGACCAATCAATAAAAAAATATGGTAAACCTTCAGGAAATGTTAATTTATTAACATATTTGTAGTTTATATTTCTTTCTATCTTGCCTTAGGCTGGATGTCCTTACTATAAAAACACTGCAGGATATTTTATAAAAGAATCTAAAGATACATTTAATGCTGTAGTGTTGTCTTTTAATTTACCTTTCTTTTAAGATTTCTGGGGAAATCTTCACTTACAAAAGAGAACATACTGTCTGCTATGCCAATTTTAGGGAGAATAAGTTTTCAAAGCAATTGTACTGCATATTTTTAATCTAAGATTGTGAAATAGCACGCTGTTGCAAGATTTCATTTCAAGACATCATTAGTGTATAGTTCAAGTCAAAGTATGCATAAAAGGTAGGAATTCTTACAGAGAGTAATCCTGGATGAATCACATAGCTGTGAATCAATATGTGATGAGCATAATTAAATAATGATGATGTTATAGAGGTATCAGTTTTCCTATGTCTTTACATCACTGAGTAAATATAAGGAACAAAGAATTTTTCTCAGCTAAGTAAAATTGATGTATTTATACATTTCCTGGTGGAAAGCATCCACACTTACATGCAAAAGCCTCAAATCATCATGACCTCCAAAAATCTTACCAAGTTCAGGAATATTTTGAAGATGTACCTACACCCAGTAAAAGTTTATGTCATCATTCATGTCTGATTTCTTTTATACTTAAAAAAATGTAAATTTTTTCTTTATTCTGAAATTAAATTAATTAAATTTAAAATTCTGGGTAGAGTTGGTTATACTAAATTAAAAAGACATGCATCTTTTTCATCAATGAAGCAGAAAACAACTAGTAGAATGGGATATTGATTTTCACATAGTACACTTCTTTTATGAAATAACTTTTATTGCAAATAATATCTTTTATACCCATGAAGTAGGGAAGAAGAGCCTCCGTAAAGGAAGGGGAGCTAAGGGTGACAGCAAGGCTTCCCCAGCAAGGGACACAATGCTACTCTAGCAGAACAAACAGAGTAGGTCTGGTCTGGTGATGAAGATCAAGGCTGGCCACAGTCCAACCAGCCAGGCAAGTCTGTAGAGGGAATGCAGGTCTCAGGCCAAGTCGGGGAGACAATTCAGCAAGGACAGGTCAGGGCCAGGGAAGGGGAAGACAAAGGCAAAGCTGCTACATAGCTGGGGCAGGGACCAATGGCATAAATCATCACCCAGGCCAGGGGATGCTCATTTCATCTCTTCTCAAGGCCTCTTTGTTTTCCAGAGATCTGATCCAAGGTTATTTGCCTGCACCACATCAGAGTAAACTTTGCACAGCGTCAGCTAAATCCCTGAGAGGGCTGTTAGGAGGTTGCAAAGGCTGAGTACAAAGAAAAATATTTCAGGACACCTAGACCCTGCTGCACTCAGGGCCTGAGAAAGAGCATGGCCTAGAGAGACAACCCAAGAAATTTGTTTGAGATTTCACTGAGATATCCTAGCAACAGTCCAAACCGACCACTGGAAGCAACTGGTTCAGATGAAGGATGTTTATTAAAACCAGAGTGTGACTTCAAGTCCAGGACATATTGAATAATAGCATTTGACTTCTGGGAAAAAAAAAAAACCCTGCAGATTTCCAGCTAAATATTCCCCATGGGCAGTTTCCACAATGTGCTATTGTTGTAGCACATGAGAAGTATACTTCTGTCACCTTCCACCATTTCTCTCGATAAATTATGATTCCTGATAGTACTACATCTCCCACCACATAGTTTCTGTGTTTGCTGAACCCCTGAAGACAGCCACAGACATCTCCAGACATGATGCTTTAGCAGAAATGTTAGTTACCAGTAAAAGCCAGCATACAGAGAAAGGTGGACATGGACAATTATAGCTCTCGTGAGAAACGAGAGTGAAACTTCCTTATCAAGTTGTCTGAGAAGTAGGCTTTTGTTGTAACAGTTTTGAATAAATAAGAGGCATTTTTATTAAACATATCTTTTTTAAACAAGTCTTCATTTCCATCATAAAACTTCTTTCTTCTTCCTCAGTTACATAATCATAACATACACATGCTTCACCTAGACAAAAGATCACTTTGCATCAGAAGACGTCTTATAAGTTGATTTATCAAGTAATTCTTAAAATAAATGACAACTCAATTGCTGCCTATTATTATATCTAACATTTTTACCTCTGTTCAAAATATAACAGCAGGGTTAGCATCAGTATATGTGGGGTGAGGCAAATTTATGGCTATTCTTGTGCCAAGGAAGAACATCACAGTAGATTGGCATAATGTGGAGACATGGAATCTCCACAGTCAAACTGGTAGGTATCTGCGGGTTCTTTGCTGTCAAGTCTTGCTGTTGCAACAGTACTTCCTGCTTGTGAAAATTTTTCAGAATAGAATGAAGGGAATCATAGAATTATAGAATCAAATCATAGAATCATTAGTGTTGGAAGGATCCTTAAAGACCACAGAATCATAGAATGATTTAAGTTGGAAAATACCTCTAAGATCATTGAGTCCAACTCTTAAACTAACACTGCCAAGTCTACCATTAAATGATGCCCCATCTAGTTCCTTCCCTCCTCCTGCTATGGGCAGGGACACCTTCCACTAGACCAGGCTGATCAAGGCCCCATCCAGCCTGGTCTTGGACACCTCCCAAGATAGGGAGTCCACAATTTCTCTGAGCAACATGTTCCCGTGTCTCACCACCTTCACAGGAAAGAATTTCTTCCTTATATCTAATCTAGAAATAACCTCTTTCAGTTTACTGCCATTCCCCCAGGTCCAAACTCTATATGTTCTTGTAAAGAGTCCCTCTTTCACTTTCTTGTAGGCCCCCTTTAGGTACTGGAAGGTGCACTGCGGTGCCCCCAGAGCCTTCTCTTCTCTAGGTTGAATAAATCAAACAATAGTTTGTAAAGCACAGAAGAGTGAGAAAAATATCAGAGCTGTGTTGCATCCTCCAGTGTAACTTATGTGGGTATATAAATGCAACTGGGCCCAGATAATAGGCTGGGTGAAAACAAGGTTCTCAACTGTTAACTATCTCCATCTCTTTACTTTACAGAATTATATTCTAACTGGGTTTGTCCTAGATTTAACTATGATTTAGTCTTTCATACAGGGGATAATTTCTGAGCATTTAAAATTCCTTGTGACACTGCTTCCATCTTCTCTTTTTAGTTGTTTGAATTTTGTGTTGAATATTTTCAGAATTTAGACAATAAAGAGGACTAAAGTAAGCTGTCATCTTACTTAACAAGACTGACAAGACTCATCAAGATAATTACTGAGTAGTGTAGGCAACATACAGCTTAATTTCTAATTTCTATAAGTCTATCTGACATTAATATTAATTGTTTAGCTGTTGTGAAAATTCAGGGTTAATACAAAAGGAAGAGGAATGTTACATTGGTAGTGCAAATGCACTATTAGGTAAGCTTCATTCAGTTTCAAGATAACTAAACTATCCTTTGGAAGAGGAGATAAACACTGAAGGAATTAAAATATTAGAATTATGTGACTTTCTTTTTTCACATGGGGTCAGAGTCATGACTAACATCACTTATGGCTATTATTAACCAACCCTTCCCTAAAACATTGTTTTAATTCACTTTGCTGAACTTGGACCACTCAAGTTGATAAATCCATGCAGAATGACTTGGCCTCAGGCTGAAATGTCTTCGAAAATGCCACTTAAAACAATTCAGAGGTTTCTGAGGACAAGATCAGAGAAGAAAAATCTTTGTTTTCCCCTTACTGAAAACATTGATGCAATTGTTTGTGAAGATATTGTACAACGTCTCTGTTTCAGAGCATGAACTGGAATTCCAGCCCTCTTCTAATGAAAATAAACTAAAATTTGAATCAATTTTGCATCTCTGAAAACTGAAGATTTTCTCAGATTTTTAAAATAAACAGGTAGACTTTGTTTAATTCCCAAACACAGATTTTACACTTTTTTGAGGTCCGTTCCAGGTCATAAGATAACAAACAGATACAAATATAAAATTCTTCCTCTTATTTTCAAATGGCTATTATGGCTTCAGAAACAGAAAATATGAGCACTGAATGTAGGTAAAGAGTTGCACTAAGTCACAAAGAAATATGACTTAAGAGTTTCAAGTTCAGGTTCCACAAGTAAGATAAACTGTGGAGTTAACTGTCTTAAGAATCTAAGATTATTGATATTTTTTCTTCTTCAATATCCTTGTTTATTTGCCTATGCTCCTTGTGATACAGTAAAATATCAGTAACGTGCTATACGTACCCACACTCGAATATATATTAACTTTGTTATTATTGATTGCAAAATACAGAGCAATACCTTGCATCTTTATGGTGGTGAGAAAAGTAACAATAGCTGTCTTATCTGTACAAACAAAAAAATGAGATTAAAAGAGATAATAGGAAACAAGAAAGAAAAGTTAATTTGATTCTGTAGCCTTTTCTCTTCAATGTTTCTCTTGGAAATTAAAAGCAGTTTTGATTTTTTGTGCTAGAATATCAGTTGCAAAAGTTTGACCACAGTTCCATTGTTCTTCCAGCTAATAATGCTGCAAAAGACCATAGCAATTAACTGAATTTTGGTCTCTTAGTTAAAAATACACCTTCCAATAGCTTGACAATTATGGTTACCAATTGAAAAAGCCACTGATTACCTTTGATTTTTACTGTTTAGCCAAACTTTTATTTAGATTTAAAAGTGCTTGCCTTTTCTACCCACTTACGATTTTAATCCTCTGCTTTTCTCTCTTTTCACTCTAGCCAAACTTTCAGACAGAGGTAATTTTATAAAAAAAATTTGGTTTAATTTCTTTCTCTTTACGACCCAGCCAGCACAGGTTTATGAAAGGCATGTCCTGCCAACCAACCTGATCTCAGTCTATGGCAAGGTGACCCGCTAAATGGATGAGGCAAAGGCTGTTGATGCTGTCTACCTTACTCTTCAGTACAGTATTTGACACTGTCTCCCACAACATTCCTGGAGAAACTGGCTGCTCATGGTTTGGACAGGGGCACTCTTCACTAGTAAAAAACTGACTGGAGAACTAGGCCCAGAGAGTGGTGGTGAATGATGCTACATCCAGTTGGCAGCTGGTCACTTGGTGGTGTTTCACAGGGCTCACTGCTGGGACCAAATTTTCTTAATATCTTTATTAATTATTTGGATGAGGGGATCAAGGGCAACCTCAATCATTTTACAGATGACACCAAGCTGGGCAGGACTGTTGATATGCACAAAAACTATATATAGGGATCTGAACAGGCTGGATGAATGGGCTGAGGCCAATGGTATGAGGTTCAATAAGACAAAGTGTCGGGTCTTTCACTCAGGTTGCAGCAACCCCAGGGAGCTGTACAGGCTGGGGGAAGACCAGCTGGAGAGATCCCCAGTGGAAAAGGACCTGGGGGTGCTGTTTGACAAATGGCTGAACATAAGTCAGCTGTATGCCCAAGGTGGCCAAGAAGACCAATGGCATCCCGGCTTGTATCAGAAATAGTGTGGCCACCAGGACCAGGGAAGCGATCGTCCCTGTGTAGTTGGCGCTGATGAGGCTGCACCTTTACTCCTGTGTACAGTTCTGGGCCCCTTCACTACAAGAAATTGAGGTGCTAGAGCATGTGCAGAGAAGAGCAAGAAAGCTGATGAAGGGGCCTGGAGCACAAGTCATGAGGATTCCTGTGGGAACTGGGGTTGTTTAGTCTGGAAAAAGAGAGGGAAGACCTTATTGCCTTCTACAACTACCTGAAAGGAGATTTTAGCCAGGTGGGTGTTGACATCTTCTCCCAAGTAACAAGTGATGACACTAGAGGAAATGGCCTCAAGTTGAACCAGGGGAGGTTTAGATTGGATATTAGGGAAAACTAATATCTTGACAACTCATGGGAAGAGTTGTCAAGCACTGGAAGAAACTACCCAGGGAAGTGGTGCAGTCACCATCCCTGGAAGTATTTAGAAGACATGTAGATGTGGCACTTAGGGACATGGTCAAGCGGTGGACTTGGCAGTTCTGGGTTAAGAGTTGAACTCAATATTCTTAAAGGTCTTTTTTCAAGCTAAATATTTCTATGATTCTATAACTCTATGACATCTTCAAAGACTTCTGTATTTTGCTAACTTGCTAAGTGTTAAATTTTTCCTATTCTTTTTCACTTGTAATTGTTCTATAATCAATCATTTTGCTGTTTTAATCTCACTCTATTGTTATTCTACTAGATGTAATAATTATTCTTTAAAATCTTTTCTTACTGTTTAGTTTTCTGAGAGAGCCATGATAGAATCAATACCTAAGGGATATTTGAAATTGCATTAAAAATTGTAATATTACACAGTCCATTTGCCAGAAAAAATAGTGATTAATGCCATTTAATTTTCTTCATATTTTCCAGTATTTTGTTTCTTTTGCATTTTTTTTGGAACATAATTCTTGAATATCTTCACAGGTTGCAAAATTCATAGGACATATGATTTTTGTCACAGCAGGGACTATGCCTATTTAGGATTATAAACATATGTCTGAATAATGAGATATTCAGTGGAAAAACTTATTTTGTGTGGTCTAGTTTTGCATATGTCTTGCCTAAAGCATTTCAGAGTTTTGACATTAAATGTGGTTTCTGATAAAATGGTCATCCCTTGAACTTTCACCAGAAGGTTTTATAATAATGAGAAGCTAAAGGGGTAGTTATACAGCACTTTTTAATGTATCTTCATTTCCATTGTCCAGTAATGTGAAAGAATATGAGGGCTGTGAGCTGAATGATGTAGCAATCTGAACATAAGGTATATTAGGAAGCACAGAAGCATCTATTCTTTCACATTCATCTTTAAGTGACCCTCGCAAGAGCAAAATGGTTCTTGTCATGCATGAGACATAACTTGGCCCTCAAAAGACTGTGTAATGGCTGCACTACCTTTCATGTAATATTTGCACAAATGCAAGGTTATGTTAAAAATCACTGTGGGCAAAATTTTGTGGCCCTCTATTTTGCTGAAAAAAGTCCTATCTACCATCTATGCCATTAATATACCATCTATGCCAACAATCTTCATGATATGTACTCAATATATGTCAAGAGAAAAGAAGTTTTATTAAAATAATTTCTATTATTGTTGATAACAGTGATGAGAAGATAAAAAAACCTTTTTGTCTTCTAATGCTTTGCCTATGTTTGTGGTAGACTTCAATATAAGAGCAACATAGGATATGCTAGGCAGCACAGCTAATGCCTAGAGTTTCTCATAGTTTCATGCATAGACACATTAATTTTATGAATTAAACCACTGGTTTCAAGCTCATAGGTTAAGTAGTATGTGCCTTGATCCACAGTTTTGCAACAATGCATCTGAAATATATGAGATTCAGACTACTGGTGAGAAAGTCAGACAGCCCTTTCAAGTGGATATAATTTAGTGGTAACTTTACTTACCATAAAAATGCATCAGGACAGAAGTCAACAGAAGAAAGAAGAATAGACAGCCACTGTTTTTGTTATCTGTACTACCTGGGAGGAGCCACTGAAGCAAAGGCAGTAGGATGACAGTCAAGGGTTCTTTTGGAGTTTCACCGAAATGCCACTTCACAGAACTATGTATCTGTCACTCAATCCATTCCTTATATAAATTCATTATTTAAATCCCATTATTAAATTTAAACAGTATTTATTTACTATATATAAAATTAATTCTTATTATAGTTACATCAGGCATAAGAACAAATAAGATCAAATTTAGAGATTTACAGTGTAAAACTTTCAGGGCACAATTCATCTGATGAACTTTAGATGTCAAGTTTTGGAAAGATCCAGACAACTCAAAGTGCCTTTATCACTTCATTGACTCTAGAACAAGTCTTGAGTATTTGACCTTGAAATTAAATTTACAGACAAGCACTGGGATTTATCTGGTTTATTGTGGGTTTCTGACATGAGTATTGAAACATCTGAAATTGCCCTCTGAAGTATTTTTTAGTCTATGAAGATGTTGTCATTGTACTCAAGTAGATGCCTACATTTAATCAAATGTAACCTTAAACTAAAATGTGGACATCTAAAACTAGGTGAGATAAATCCCATCAGGGGCTCACATCCTTTTCTAACCATATAGAACGTTACATCAGGACATGGGATAATCAGTCTCCTTATATCTGAAAGATGTGTAGGAAATATTTCCTCATTTCAATGACTAGCAGTTTTCCTCTGGAAGGGAACAGATGTCCAGTTAACATGAAAATCCTGTCAAAACTTTTCAAAATTACACGAGAATTTTATTTGGCCTTTGACTAATTAGCATTTAATAGTTTGAATTCACTAAAATTCTTCTCTGAGAAAAGTTTTCATGTGCTGCAAAGGAGTGAAAGACTGGATAATAGATTTTTTTTTCCCTGGTTAAAACAAAAATATTTTCTCAGGACTGTAACGAAAAGGTGAGATCATTTGATAAATACTTTTCTACTAAATTACATCAATGAAAAGTTTTATAAACTAGTTTAGCAACTTTTAACAGTAGAAGTAAATGTCATTTAAAGGAAGCTAGAGCATACCATCAGCTATGATTTTTAAATGCACTTTATTCCAGTGAGGGCCATTAGCAAGTTGAAAGCAATAGAAGATTTCTTATGAGACAGAATTTTTTTCTTTTACATTGTGAGCTACATTAAAATTTTTTTCACTTTGAACTGGCTGATAATTTTAATCAGAGAATATTATTTATTCAAAGTCTGGTGTTTTTTTTTTCTATTGGAACATATCTTTTTAGTGAATGTTCATGGAAAATAAGAGATTAATTATGAACAGACCTAGTGAAATTTGTATTCTTAATGACAACTTCATTTTTGTTTTTTAACCAAAGAAATATATAGCATTTAACTCTGGCTCTCGTATCATACACGAATGGTCAAATCATTTATCTGCTTGTTTGTGCTGTGCTGTTATTTTATATTTCCCATTGAAAATTCATTCTTCATTATTGATTAGATCAGTGAAAGTGATATTATCAGATGGTCAAGGCAATCACAGTAGACATGTCAAGATCCACTGCAAATTTATTGTAGACAACCAGGATGAACCTGGTTACAAGACTGAACCTTATAAGTTTGAATTACCCATCTTCAAAATAAAAAAATCTTCTGTATCCCTTACAATATCAGTGACTAGACTATTTGTTCTTGTGTATAGCTTGTTTGTTTTTTTTTAATTCCAGCAAGTTTTGTAAGGAGGGAAAACCCCTTCCCAGCTGATTCTGGTCAAAACTTCAATGTTTTAATTTGGAATGAGATCTACATAAAACCACAAGAGAGTTAACTCCAGCATGTAAGACCCCTTAACTATATTCTTCTGACTTATAAAAATACCTAGAAAATGAAGTACTCTTACAATTTTACTGGTTTTTTTTTTTTTTAGTTTCTAAGCCTCAGAGTATTATCACTTGCAAACACAGTGAGGATGCTCCCATGAAAAAGATCACAAATTTCTTGCAGGAATCCAAAACTCTTGCAGCAAAGATGATTTTTGCATTGAAATTAACTCATGGAAAATTGCATGGTTTTGCACGTTTTGAACAGAGACATAAATGTCTTACAGAAAAAGAAAATCCCAATTACCCAAAGTAACTCTGGAGCATGTCCATTTATACCTCACTCCATTTACATATTTCAACGGGAAAGTTAACAAACAGCTACTCTACAGAGAGAACAGGTCTGTTCTCATAGAAATACAATAAAGACACCACTAGCAATAACAGGAAATATGTTGACCGAAATTTTCACTATTTTCAGACTTGGAAATGCAACATCACATTGCTTGCATGCAACAATGGCCCAGCCCAGTCTTGTGGATGGAAATGCAAAATCACATTTTTCTGAGAGAGAATTTTCCCAGAGGATAGAAAATAGGAAACTAATATACATTACTGGCCTTTGATAACCAGCCTGAAGGAGGCATGAGTCTAGTGCTAATCCCAGAGTTTACAGTTTGAGAAATGTAACCTTTCTTCACAGGCAGAAAGCAGATAAGCTTAGCTGCTTTTTTAATTTGTCATATAACCATCACTGTGCCTTTATATTCCCTATACATAGTTTGTTGGTCATAATCCTGCGGAAATAGTTAAGGTGCAATGTGTCTTTGTTTTCTCTCATGAATTTAAGAGCAGCAGTGTGTCTTATCTTTATGCAGCTCGCGTAAGGTACAGGGAAACTCATCATGTCTTCTCTTTTCCCCCTCTTCCAAAAGTGTAAGAGCCACGAAACAAAGAAATAGAGCTTGTCTTTTACCCTACAACACTTAAATATTTTACCAGTATAATTATGCTGTCATTATAGTCAACTATATTGATTGCAATGCTTTGGCAAGCACAAGAAATTATACTGGTCAAAGCATAAAATGACGTGACAATTGTGTCTGTTTCATGTTTTCCCAGGAAAAGAGGCTGATAAAGATGCATGCCCTTTCTTATGCTGATATACCAGAACAAGCTTCTAGGTTAGCTTTACATAAGGCACAGTGAGGAAAGAGCTTCTTTTCAAAGGAAAAAGGCAATGTTTCAAAGCAGGCACTATTCCTTACAGTGAGTTAGATTTTAGGGTCAATAATGTGATACAGACTGAATCTTCATGAGGCAGCTGTAGATCAAGCAGGATTTTTGCTTAGGAAGATGCTCATGTACTGTTGAGAAAGTACAGCTATTCAGTCATGGAAGAAAGGAAACAAGAAAGAGAGAGAGTGAGGATTGGAGAAAGAGAGAGGATTTATCACCAACATAATTTTTATTTGTAGTAAGACACATTTTTTCATATGTCTCGGAGAACCCAAGGTACTGCAAACTATTTTTGAGAAAAAAAGGTTCTCTCCTCCTTTTGTTTTTCAAGAAAAGATATTTTTAGTGTCCTACTATTCATCTTAACCTTTAGAGCTGCTCACACTCCCTTAGTGACCCCATTTAACCAGCTTTCCGACTCCTGTCCTCCTGATACCAATGCAAAAAGCAGTTGGTGGGTTCATTTGCACAGTAATAAATGCTGTCTCCCAGCCTACTGGGAGAAAAGAAACTGATTGAAAGAGATTGCCTCCCAACAGTGCTTGTTAACTCTGACTGACATATCAATATGAGACACACTTTTATTTTCAACCCTGTCCACCCTCAATTCCAGACAGAAAAACATTTTAAAGGCACTGAAAATTATATATAAATCCTTTCGGTAAAAATTGCTATGAGTCTTCCTGTGTCTCAGCATTATAACTTTCCCCTCATTTATCTCACCTTTTTTGCTAGAAATCAGTATGTAATGGAGAAGTATATCCTATTGTTCCCAAGCTTGTACCATCTTAAGGGATGTTTTAACTGCCCTTTTAAAAAGAGCAAAACTAGGATTTGATTTTGTTAGTTTTCTTTTAACGCACAAAGTTCAGGATCCCTCCAACTACTGATCAGTCAACAAATTCAATACGTGAGATGGGATGGTTACCCAATTCACTTTAGTATTGCTTGACAGATGACATGGATAAATAAGCCAAACAGAACAAAGGTGCAGGCAACTACTCAGTCCGAAGTCTGTGTAATATGATGACCGTATTTTTTGAGAAATTTACTTAACACCTTCACTGACACAGCCTTACAAGGAATAAAACAATTTTTTCAAATAACCCAGCTTGTTTACCAGCTGGCAACTATGCACTGTATTTTGGAAGTAGGATTAGTGATCTTGGTGACAAATCTGTATTATGTAAATTAGCATCCCAACAGCCAGAAAGAAGTCTGCACTTTCAGCTGAAGTTTATTGACAATTTCAACTTAAAGGCTAAAGCTGAGAAGGCTGTTCTTCTGTGACATATTTCTGCAAAATGAGCTCTTTTCTCATTACCAATTTCTGATCCTTGAAACCTATGAACTAAAAGCAGTGGGGAGAAAAAAAGTGCCTTGAGTGCCTTGTAAAATGTTAACGGTGTAGTCATGAGAATCAGAGTTAACATTTAAAACAGCCAGAATACATGTGCAGGAGGAGCTGGGGAATTCCCACGTCGCTCATCTTGCACTTACGGTACAAATGGCAAGATCCAAATTTCTCACTCAGTTGCCACCTAATTCAAGAGAAACCCCAAGTACTTCAGGTTTTTGCCTTCTATTTTGAAAACCAGCCTGCCCAGAATGGATGGCACTCTCAGAGGAATTATTGGTTTCCATAAGTCCTCTGAAGGAGGGAAAGCTACTGGTCCCACTCTGGTGCTTTGTTTTACCCAGCAGTACAGTGCATAGCAAATGCTTACCCCAGATTACAGAAATGTGAGCATGTGTTTCCCAGGAGGTTTCCCTCAGTTCTGTGATAGAGGCTGTGCAGGGCAGAAAGCAGAGCAAGGTATGAGTCATGCACTGGAACTGTTCCTTTCTGTTTAGAATAACTGGAGATCTGGTAGGTCTTTCCTTGGAACATTCACCTACTTCACTGTAAGCCCTGGTTCCTGTTCAGGGTAATGTTTATGTGACTTTTCCAACCACCATTTAGTGGAAAATCCACAGTCCTTGAGTCATGCCTGGAAAGCTCCCCAATAGCTGGAAGGCCAATCCCCAAACACTAATACATGAACTCTTGCTTCTTTTTTGTCCCTTCTCTCTGGTCTAGTGAAGCATATGTCTTGGACACATAGTGAAAGAGAATCAACAAAAAGAGAAGTGGTCTCCTCCTATCCACAGTCTAGTGGTCACGTGACTGTCCCAGGGAGTGGTAGTTTGAGTCCCTTCTGACAGAAAAGGCATCGAACTCAAGCGTGTCAGCGAGAAAGTGTTCAACCAAGTATTAAAAAAAGCTACATTAAAGAAAACAACAGAACTTCTTTTTGTAACTATATTTGGGGAAGGGGATTAATTAAAAAAAATATTTGCTTTGATTCAGGTGACAATTAGCAGAACTTGAATTGTTGTTATAGAATGGAAGAAGGTGAATAGATTATCACAATATAGTAACTACAGACACACACACACCATATGCGGTCTGCCTGAGATGGAGTGAACTTTCCCCACAGCATTCCCTCATAATGCTATGCTGTGTGTTGGTAGCTACAGAACTACTGATAACACACCAGTATTTTGGCCACTGCTGAGCAGTGCTTACACAGCACCAAAACTGTCTCTCCTACATTCTCCTTTCCTAAGGCCATTAGGCTGCAGTTGGGTAAGAAGTCGGAAGAGGACAGAGCCAGAACTGCTGAGCCAAACTGGCCAAAGGCATATTCCATACCATATGGCATCTGCTTAGCAGTAAACCTAAGACAAAAAAGGAGGAGGAGGAGGAGGCATTCAGTATTTATGATATTTATCTTGTAGTGAAGCACTATTTCCCAGGAAATGGCTGGACATCACCTGCTGATGGGAAGTGGAGAATAAATCTTTTGTTTTCCTTTGCTTCTGTTTGTGACCTTTGCTTTTGCTTTATTAAACTGGTTTTATCTTGACCCATGAGGGTTTTTTCCAACTTATTTCTCCCCTCCTTCCCAGCTAAAGAGCATGGAGGGCACCTGGCATCCAACCAAGATCAACCCACCACACCTCTCCCCTCAGAATAAATCAACAAATAAAATATATAGCAAAAAGAGAGAGGAAGTGTGTGAGAAATCAAATTTAACTTCTACTCCTTTTCTTTAGAGTAAAAAAATCTCAAGAAAAAAAAAAGAATCATTACTTAGACTGTTGAAAAACATGAGTTAAGGAAACATTTTATTCAGTAGAAGACTATTTCATCAGTAGACCAGAAGAAACCAAGTAGATGTTGACTCAGCTGCTACTGAAGCCTGGAAGCTTTCTGGATATTTCTTACAATTACACAAATATCATCTGAGGAACTACAGATTTGAAAGTAAGAGCTAAATCCTCTAAAGAATACTTCCCCAAAGGCATTTATTTGTAATGGAAATTGTTCCTTCAGATATTTGAGTCGGTTTACTCCAGAGAAGTTTGGGTTTTTGCACAAACAAAATGCTGCAGGATAAAAATGTTGGTCACCAGGGGTGGTAGTTAATATTATTCCACAGCCATTCCTCTTTTTTTCATGACATTCATTTCCATGATGTTGGGGTCTGATAAATTGAATTCCATTTCTTAAAAAGCAGCAAAACTTTCAAAAAAACAGATACACAGGGACAGAAATTGTTCAGAGACAGATGAAATAAAATCTCCTTGCAAAAATAATTTAAATTGGCCTGCATACAACTGTATGTGAGTGATTCTGTTTAGAAAGAACAGGTTTTCCCCTAGAGAAAACTAAGTGTCTCAGGTTTGCTGCTCCTCATTCAGGTACTCTGTTACACATCTGTAGCTCCTCTATATTCTGGTATATGATTTATGTATATTCACCAATAATTTTCCTTAAGTAGTTTAAAACATAACCATCAAATCATACTTGCCAAAAAGAGTGTTATAGTGCAATGAGGAAGACTGGAATACATTTTCTGAAAAATCGGTTGTCATATTTTTTATTATTATTTCAGTATTTCAGTGATTTTCTGAACCTGTATATAATTGTAATAGGAAGGTTAAAATTAGTGTGATGAAGAGTGAATGGGGATGTCTGCATGCAGAGGCATCAGAAGGAATGGGATAGGCATCAGAAGGAATGGGATAGGCATCAGAAGGAATGGGATAGGCCTCAGAGCTCATTAGGGAAACAGGGCTCTCTGAGCCACCTCTGTTAATGGCTACCAGATCAGCCATCCATCATCCATAATCAGGATAGACATACTGGTAACCTGTATGTCCCCAAACCAGGAGAAAGCTAGGAGACACTAGGAGGACTTGACAATTCATGTCCCTTTTCCACCATGCCACCACAATGGATCCTGGAGTTCACATCTGGCCAAACCTCAAGGTACTTGACTGCTGGACAGGTTCCTTGGGTTGTGCACATCCTGATGCTTTTCCGTATGAGACTGTGAGAAAGTGAGGGTAATTGAGGTAAAGTTGGTTTGTTTCAGGCTTTATTTTAAATGAAATCACCTTGCTCTCCTATAATGTTTGGTAGGGATATTTCCTACATAGCTGACACATGGTGGCAATAGTATTTGCTACAGACATAATTGTGCTAAAGTGTAGATCACAAACACAGGGAGGTTTCAGAAAACTTTTGGGTATACAGAACACTTGTAATCAGTTTCTCAACTGTATGGGAGCAAACCCAGCTCTGCAGAAAGGTATGCAGACTTCTTCCACTAAAGAGAAAAGGACTGTGAAATATTTAACAAAATACATTAGGAAAATGGAAATATTTAAATAAAATAATTATAATAACAGTTGAAGTTATAGATTATTTTCCTGTTCAACATTCATACACTTTAAAACAGTACTCTGAAGATTTATATATAATTTAAGGAGTCAAAAAAAAAGATCCTACAAATAAGAATTTAGGGAGGGAGAGGGTACATGACAGAGAGAATGACACCTGTTAGGGAACCCTTGTCAGAGAGAACTAGATCTTATTCTTCTAGTTTCAAATCTTAACTCAGCCCACAAAGACTGTTCCTAAACAAGAGATGCCTTAGAAGCACGAGGATTTCTTTCCCCAGGCTCTTCATCTAGTTACAGTCCTTCAGTGAAGGAGTTGAATGAGTGGGGAAATCTATTCTTTCAATAACAGTTTGGTATCTAAGAAAGGAGAACAATATTTGCATTTAGCTAATTGACCAGCTATATGTATAAGAGACTAGTTTGATAAACACTTACTGAGTTTCCACAAAATTACACAAAAGAACATGTAACTTCAGGAATCTCCTTCCTGGTTCTTAGATGAGGTAACATAGAATCATAGAAATATAGAGCCATTAAGGTTGGAAAGGCCTCCAAGATCATCAAGTCCAACATGAACTCCTCTTCACAAATATTACTACCCTATAGTGGAACATATTTATACTTCTTTACCTGGTGAAATTTTGAGATGTGAGGAGGGTTTTTTCTTTCCTTCTTTCTTTTCTTCCTTCTTTTCTTTCTTTCTTTCTTTTCTTTCTTTCTTT